>NW_024741913.1:385000-542500 GCF_018991925.1 Homarus americanus | reverse complement strand
TATTTCCCCCATTATCCATTATCGCCTACCCCATTGAGGCTTACATTAACTCCCAGCCTCCCCAGCCACCTCCCTGCCCCCCTCCCCCTAACCCTCCCCCTCCTCCCCACCCCCCCCACCTCCGATTTTTTTTAGGTTAAGGTGGGGAAAGGATGGAAGGCATGCTGGGGCTCAAGACACAGCCAGACATGAGGGATGGAGAAGTCACAACACATAGTCGTGGGGGGAAAGGTTGGAAAAGACCTCCGCTTCCATACCCCTCCTCTCCCCACCTCTCACCCCCCTCCTGTCACCCCCTCCCTCCCACCCCCCTCCTCGCCATGTCTTCCATTACGGGGGAGAGGTGCGTAAAAATTTCCTAATAGGTTTGAAACTCGTGTGGTGGAACAAAGGTAAATCATTCCTGCTTCTCAACCAGTCATGACAGCTTATTATTGGCGCTGTTTTTTGGTTTTCTTTTTCAGCGTTGGTATAGTCGATGATGTGTTTGTGCGTTTTTTGGGGGGGTCTTTTTTGGTGTTTGTGTGTGTGTCTAGGGGTGTGTGTTTGTTTATGTATATATGTGTGCGCGCTCATATGTACAGTATACCTGTATATATAGTCCACTTGTATAATAAATCTTAAAATATTTTATATGACATACATCAATAAATCTCAGGGATGATCTTCATAAAATTTTAATCTCATATAAATATTAAAAGGGGAAATTGCAGTAAATTTTAATAGGTCATAAAAGATGAAAATATTAGAAAGTTCTGAGTGACAGCCGGGGTGGACCTTCTTCTTTCTTCTTCTTTCTTCTTCCTTCCTTCTTCTATGATTTTTGTCTTTCTTTATTTCCACATTTTTTTTGAAGCACCTTAGGGAAAATACTGGTCGCAGAATTGGCGTGACGTAAGAATTGAACAACACACACACACACACACACACACACACACACGGGTGGAAGCAATATGCAGTAATACCAGCAACTCATAATTCTCACACACCTCTGAGAACAAAGACTTTATAAGTAGTGTTCTCAACGTTAGGGGTTGGCAACACTGGCGCTTGGTAACAGTGTGGGGCAATTAGCTGGTGTAGTGAAGGTCCTCTGTGTTGTATAGTGTATATAATTACCTGGTATATATTGTATGTATATAAATGTAACCGCTCTGAGATCAAACGAATTCTTATATAGAGTATAATATAGTTTTTATCGGACAATATTGATTTTACAAGAGAGAGAGAGAGAGAGAGAGAGAGAGAGAGAGAGAGGAGTCCAAATGACAATCAGCATCAAACAGGGTCTACCAGTATAGTTTATAGTACTATCAGTGTGTGTGTGTGTGTGTGTGTGTGTGTGTGTGTGTGTCCAGGAGACTATAGCGGAGACCACTCAACTGTACTGTGAGAAACGGCGTCGTACACATAACGTAGTGCCGGCTCACAGAAAACGGGTAATAACGGGTAATAACGGTAATAACGGAAATCGGTGATAACTGTCGCAAACGCCAAGGAAGGACTCTGCAACAGGACCGTATAGGAAGGAGCTATCACAGGCCAGCAGCTCGGAATGACGCCCCTGTCCCCCCTCCCCCCGTAAAGTGTGGCGGTTATGCTCTTGTAAAGTGAAGGGAGTGGACTGGTTACTGGGGGAGTCTGTTGCTGTGCCCTGACCCCCTGACACACACACACACACACACACACACACACTACCTTCACTAACCCACGGTACGGCACTGGCAGGCACATTAATGGGTTGTATCTTGAATCAGTCTCTCTTTCTCTAACGCGCGCACACACACACTCGTACATATATACACACAACACCCCCCTCCTTACCCTCAACCTCCCCACGTGTACCCCTCCCACATTCAATACCCCTCCCACATACAATGCCCTCACACATACACTACCCCCTCCCCAGACATACACTACCCCCTCCCCACACACATACAATACCCCCTCCCCACACATACACTACCCCTCCCCCACACATACAATACCCCCTCCCCACATACAATACCCCTCCCCACATACAATACCCCTTCCCCACACATACAATACCCCTGCCCCACATACAATACCCCTGCCCCACACATACAATACCCCCTCCCCACACACAATACCCCTCCCCCCACACATACAATACCCCCCACACATACAATACCCCCACACATACAATACCCTCTCCCCCCACACACACACACACACGAATCGAAAATATCCTCAATAACCAACGAGCGGATATTAAAACTAAAAGTGTAAGTAATATAAAAGGGTTAGAAAAGTTGTACTAATAAGAGTTAGAGAATAATCCCCATTCTCCCCACTCACCCTGTCTTCCCACTTCCCACTCCCCCCTTCAAAAAAAGTTTAGGGGATTTACCAGAGAGAACCACACGTTAATCCCTTCAGGTCCGAACGTACAAACACAGCAAGAAAAAAAAATCGATTTATTTTATCTTTTTTATTATTATTTTTTTACTCTTGTATTTTTTCTTACCCATTTTTGTTTACATGGAATTATAAGAGCATCAGGAGAGGAGGAACTGATCACACAAGCGCTCAAAATGTCTGGAATCTTTGACGAATGAAAAATTAAGAAAAATGTTGTGTAAGAGAGAGAGAGAGAGAGAGAGAGAGAGAGAGAGAGAGAGAGAGAGAGAGAGAGAGAGAGAGGCTGACTGACTGACTGGCTATTGGATCCTCTGTATTTTTAGGTGTCTGTTGTCATTGCGGTCGAGTGAAGCAATTGGAGGTCTCTATTTGTCTGTCTGTCTGTCCTACACCTTTTCATGCTCCTGACATCTTCACCTAAATAAGTTATAGGCGAAAGTCTAGTCAAACGTATGAAGGTTAAGTTAGGTTGAGTTAGGTTATGAGAGTTGCATCGGTTACACACACACACACACACACACACACACACACACACACTACCTCCCCTCTAAGTAAACGGAGAGGTTGGTGGTCGTGCAGGAGTAAGCAAGCAGGTGAACGTGTCCACCTAGTGTGTATTAGTGTATTAACAGGTAAACAAGACTCAGGGATAATCTCCAGGACGGTGTGGTGGCCACGCTTAACTGACTCAAACTCCTGCGTGGGTGTGGGTGTGTGGGTGGGAGCTGGGGTGTGTGTGTGTGTGTGGGTGGGAGCTGGTGTGTGTGTGTGTGTGTGTGTGTGTGTGGGTGGGAGCTGGGGTATGTGTGTGTGGGTGTGTGTGGGTGGGTGTGGGTGGGTAGGGGAGCTGGGGTGGGTGGGTGTGTGTGTGTGTGAGGGAGCTGGTGTATGTGTGTGTGTGGTGTTTAGCTTTGTCAATCACTTAAAAGAACACATTTACTGACTTACTGACTGACGGAGGAAAATTATACAACATGAGGCCTTTCACTCACTGGTGGAGAACGTCTGTTGTCATCTTTCTCTCTTAGCTCCGCCCAGAGAGAGGGGGGGGGGGGCGGTACACTCGGAATGAACCAATCAAATAGAAAGGAAAGAAACAAACAACATATACGGTATATTCCCTAACATAACATACATACATTAACACATACACTCACCTTCCTCTTTATATATTTCTCAAATTGATCACCGGAGTATGAAGCACCCCGACGTTAACCTAACCTAACCTAACCTAACCTATCCTAACCTAGCCTAACTTAGTCCAACCCAACATATCCTAACCTAGCCTAACTTAATCCAACCCAACATATCCTAACCTAGCCTAACTTAATCTAACCCAACATATCCTAACTTAGCCTAACTTAATCTAACCCAACATATCCTAACCTAATATAACCTAATCCCTCAGATAGCGTTAGTGTGTAAGCAGATGAAATAAACTGGGGGCCAATCTTCAGGTGATCGCTCATATTTTTGTAAACATGACCACCATTCACACATTATAAACACCAGGATCTATGATCGCAAAGTTTTGCAGGTTATATAAATATTTAAGACTCCATTACCAAAAGCCAAAGGTTAAATAATGAAAGTCGAAATTTTCTTTTTTTGTATTTTTCATTTTTTTTTCTTTTTTTTTCGAAATGTTATATTATATAAGTCAACAGGTAAAAGAAAATAGTTTTCATGTACAAAATTCAGAACAAACACGAACTAGCTAATTGACCTCCCAGCCCTTAATAGAGGTCAGAGATCAATATTTAATCACGAAAAGACTAGAATAGATTGACTAGCAAGTGAAATTGTAAAGGTTATTATTGGCCGCCACCTTGTTTACCTCTGAGCAGGAAACACACCTTAGCGAAGTTACCTGTTGTTACGTCACCAGGAGAGATATGTGGTTTTGTTTACATGGGATTTTGTGCAGTGGTTTTGTGTTAAGTGGGATTTTAGAGCTGTGGAGTTCAGTTGGGTGGGATTTTGTGCTGTGGAGTTCAGATATGTGGGATTTGGCCATGCAAGTGAATGAAGCTATATTGTGGGTCTCCGCTGCCAGACCACCACCACCACCACCACTACTACCACACCTTCTGATGGACATATTGTGCTGGTCGGTTCATGTTTGACCACGCTCTTCAAAAGGCCGCCGCAAACCTTAGAAAGTTGAGTGGAGCTGCAGCCAATCTGACGCCCATTGTTGTGTCGTGTTATTTGATGTGTGGGTTACATACACACACACGATGAAAGAAAATGGATAAAAGAAAGTAGGACTGTCACATATTTGATGGTGGTGAGTGTACCTAAGATCCTTTGTGTTGATATTCTAAGTGAGATTTATTGTAGGATTAATATACCTACCGTCTTAATATTCCTCCTAAGTTTTAAGATGTAAGATATTCACCTACCGAGTAATTAATTAACTTAAAGGTACACAAATATTACGCAGAATCTATCTTCAGTATATGACGCTTGTTTAATATCAGTTAGTAGATCAGATTTAAAAAAATAGATATTAATGTCAAAATATTCTCTTTCCAGGCATTTCACTGCGTTAAGTATAAGACTCGATCTTTTACCAAGGCTTTTAGCATTCTGGACCGTGATGTGAATACTTAGCGTAGTTCATACGACTTAAGCTATAATTCAGTGGTTCTCCTACGAAGATCAGTAGGATATAATACTCGAATAATATATCTGGCAGCAAACAATTCTTGGGGTATTATATTTCTGGGTGTGGTATATTATGCTGGTAAAAATATCTGGCTGGCGGTATGTGGCACCCTCACCCAGCAGAACACACGTGATATTTAGAAAATATAATATAAAACTGTATCTCTTTTATGCCTTTATTTCCCGCAGTACATTTTGGGATAACTACGAATTTTCCGCATAAACTGTGAATATCTTCCTCATATATAAATGACTCTTGCATATGTCTTATAATATTGAAATATTAAAAATCGTCCCTTTATAATATTATCAAATTCCTTCAAAATCAATGTAATGAGGATGATGCCATGTTGGTAGTCATGATCAAGACGTCATCAGTCATGCGAGACATAATATAAACACATTGAAACACTAGATATAAACCTTTACAAACGTCACGCGGCTTATAAACACATAAAAACAGCCGGCGAACATCCCAGGATAAATATATAAATTAACACTAACACGGACAAGGTTTTTATGCCATGACTGTGTTCCATCAAAGAGACAAGTTTACTCTTAAAACAGAAAGTTCAACCCTGAAATATGACCATGAATGTGTATACATCAGAGAAGGACGTGTTATATTTACCTGAACACTGGCTGATATATTGTTTTGGATGCCTGGAGAGGTGAGTTTGTGAACGCTGGATCAAAACACTGTATAATTCATTACCTTCCTTGTATGCACGGTATATCTTGACGGGGAACTCATCTATCTTCTTTATCACTGAGATCGTAGTGGGAGAAAACATTTGCACGGTTTGTAGAGTTAAAATAGCCTATTCGTTGGTTACTCTGTTGACTAAATAATGTTTTCTTAGCCTGGTCCTCAAAGCCGTGTGGGTGTTGGGGGTAATTTCACCATCATCAAATTTCTTGTGGATTTTTGTTTTAATTTCCTCAGGATTTATTTTGAGGTGTGGAATATTACAGGCCAAGATTTTATTCCGATTTGAAGCAGATGGAAAAACAAAATCCTATACTGCATTAATTCATTACTGTATAAGGCGAGTACGAGAATATTTTCAGGTAATATTCGGACAAAAGTGAATTAAAGACAGGAAATCTACTTGGCACTTAGCCTTAACACTGTGATTTTTGTTTCAGTGAGGACGATGATGAAGAGGAATCAGAAGACCAACAACTCGGCCGAAAAGCTACGATTTAAAGGTAAGAAATTAGTGGTGTACAGTATAGTTGTGAAAGTAGTCTGGTTTAATCATTACCGTAAATTCTACTTGTGTCACCCAGCAGAAAAAAAGCCGCCTTTCAGTAAGTCAGTTAACTCGTACAAGAAATTTACATTTTGTTTGGTTGTGTTGTGATGGACCATACGTGGGCGCTAATTGGTACACTGCCACACTTTACATTTGTAACTTTGGTTCCATTTATCAGGTTAGGTGACACCGTCGCGCGACACTAGGCGAGTCTCATCCCAGGGAAGCCGAGGGTTGTCATTACTGTTTTTTGCCGGAGATTGATGGTGGCAGTTGAGATATTACTGTTGTAAAGGGACGTAATGTGTTCAACATTAATAACTCGATAATTTACAATTCACGTTTTTTTCTAAAAGGAAATTTAGCAATTTTTCATATAGTGTTCGTAATGAAGTTATTGTTATTTTATGTTAATCTATATTTATTTATCTATCTATGTGTGTAGGCACATACATACATACATCACAATGTGAGTCAATGTGTCGCACATACACTCCTGTGAGTCCATAGTGACACACTCGTTTATCAAGACGAGTCATGGCTGTCAATACACTTTGCTGTCTCCCTCCTCTTGTTATATTGACTCTCACAGTCCATCAATCGTCCTCATTAAAGTGTGAAATGATACAGTGACGTGGGTTGATAGTTGAAGGTAAATGATGCAGTGACGTGGGTTGATAGTTGAAGGTAAATTATACAGTGACGTGGGTTGATAGTTGAAGGTAAATTATACAGTGACGTGGGTTGATAGTTGAAGGTAAATGATGCAGTTACGTGGGTTGATAGTTGAAGGTAAATGATACAGTGACGTGGGTTGATAGTTGAAGGTAAATGATGCAGTTACGTGGGTTGATAGTTGAAGGTAAATGATGCAGTTACGTGGGTTGATAGTTGAAGGTAAATTATACAGTGACGTGGGTTGATAGTTGAAGGTAAATTATACAGTGACGTGGGTTGATAGTTGAAGGTAAATTATACAGTGACGTGGGTTGATAGTTGAAGGTAAATGATAGTGACGTGGGTTGATAGTTGAAGGTAAATTATACAGTGACGTGGGTTGATAGTTGAAGGTAAATGATAGTGACGTGGGTTGATAGTTGAAGGTAAATGATAGTGACGTGGGTTGATAGTTGAAGGTAAATGATAGTGACGTGGGTTGATAGTTGAAGGTAAATTATGTAAGTTGAAGCTTTTATGTAAATACTGTAGTGTTGTGTACTGTTAACGTGTTTTGTCAGGACAAACTCATGTTAACGTAGAGAGCTGCTCTAGTACACTTCCCTGGGCAGTGTACAGTACAGGTACAAGGTGTTACAGGTGTACTGTACTTCAGCTCACATGATACAGTTGTGTACCGTACCGTGCCGTACTGTACGTCAGTGACAATAGACAGGACACTACAGTGTTGTGTCCCCGGACATATAGTGTTATATATATAGTAATATATTGCACCATACTTGGCTTTTCCCCTGAACTACGACCAATAGACCTCAGTATATAATATTTTCCGTCATAATTCACTTGTATTCTTTTAACTAAATTACCTAAAGTACATTGTATTTTATCCTAAATAAATGAGTTTGTCATTATTATTATTTTTAACACTGTCCATCACTTGCCGGAGGTGTTATTAAACCTGATATATTCACAGTCATTGTACGACATATAATCATATAGCGACGGATGATGTCATAAATTATCTGTTATATTAATACACAAATGCTGTACCAAAGTTATTATTATCAGTAAGTGAAAAGACAACATCCAATGTGGCGGTCATTCCCAGTACAGTAATTCATCGCTGCTGTAAAATGGCCTCCATATATTACACTCAACAGCTAGTACAGTACAGTAGTGTTACGCTGGTTAATTCCCCAGTTAACCAGGTTGGTACACATATAATATAATTGGGCTTTTGGTAACGAAACCCAATTGAAGTTTCTTGTTTTATTATAAAAGTATTATGTTTATAATTCCTGAGTGTATATCAACCGTAAGTTCCACTATTTATGAGTGAATGGAAAAGAGAACGGCGTTTATGTAATATAACGTGGATTAAAGTCCGTTCGATAAAAGTTGGTGTGAGTGACTGCTGAGTAGTGATCCATCGAGGAAGAACGGTATGGGTACGTCGTTCCCCCTCAAGGGAAGACGGAGCCATCCACTGCGGCTCTCAAATAACGTACAGTACAGTATAGTACAGTACATCCAGCGAATAGTTAGAGGATATTCTCATGCTGTCGTCATAAGCCTCTGTGCACCATCCGACTGCCGCCATCCTCCACGACGCGTGCCGCTGCCACCTACGTCACTTTTGCCCGCTATCCGTTTAGCCTGACGAACGGTGCCACAGCTATCTACATGGCCATACCTACGAGGCCATGACCAGACGTACGACACCTTCGCCCATGGCCAGACGTAGTGTACAACGCAGCTGGCACCAATCACCACCACTGCCGCCTTTGTAATGGGGCTAAAAACTGATCAGCTTTTGAAAAGTCATTAATTTTGAGCGAGTAAAAAAGCCACTGTTAATTATTGCTTTTTGTAGAAATTTTATGCATGACTTACCTCTTTTATTGTGTGTGTGGGGGGGGCTATCTACAGTATGTATCTATCTGTCTGTGTCTAATTCTCTCTCTCTCTCTCTCTCTCTCTCGTGTGTGTACGTTAATGTGTGTGTGTGTGTGTGTGTGTATGTATGTACGTGTATGTATATACAACCAAATCCTAACTACACGTGTCAGATAAAGTTATAATTACTCAACACAAGTTTATGAATCTGGCATAATAACCGACACCACTGAAGTATTGTTCACGCTCACTTCCTCCTCATGATTCATGCACTCCATTTAATAACCTAATTACAATAAAATAAAACCTTTTTTTTTACACCTTTAATATCCTATCATGAGCGAGTAATTAACTATGATGATGTAATAATTAACGATATGAAGTGTAGTGTTCCCGCCGGACGCCCTTGGTTGGGGAGGCTCTTGAGGCCTGTGTTGGTACTTAGAAATATATGGGGAGAGATTAATGCAAGGATGTAAAGATATGAGAGAGAGAGAGAGAGCAAACAGGTCACAAAAATGTCAACCCCCAACACACACACACGGTCCAAAGCTCCGATGGAAGTATTACATTCTCCCCAGTTTCAGTAGGAAGTAGAACGAGACCTCGTCCCCTTTCCCTTCTTCAGGACTTCATCTCTGCTACAAGAAGGTCTCCTTTATCAGTGGCGGGCCAATATAGGCACCTGCGGGAGAGTGAAAACTGCCAGTGAGGAGCATTACCGGAATATATAATGCAATTGCAAGTGCAACCGTATCCATTGTTGGAGATAGTGAGGGGGAGGGGTATTGTGTGTGTGAGAGGGAGGGAGGAGTGGGAGATATATATATATATATATATATATATATATATATATATATATATATATATATATATATATATATATATATATATATATATATATATATATATATAATGTGTGTATGTTCATGCGTATGAATGTTTTTACATGCAGGATCTTTTGTGTTCGTTTTTAGATATTTTTGGTGTGCGTGTGTGACTGTGTCAACAGTTTCAGTGTACGTGTGTATATTTAAACGAATGTGTCGAAGCTGAGACATGCAACTTTAATTCCAACTTCTTTTATTCTCATAAATATTTGATACTTGGCGTCATTCACCACAATGCAGCCGCACATTACACACAGCTCACGGCACAATTACGCATTGCCTAAACGTTCACAACACAGCCATAACCCACGGTTTATCGCGGCCGCCACCAAACGCGACACAAGTCAAGTAAATATAGAGAGAGAACACGTAAAAAGACTCCTTCTGTAAGCATGTGGTGTTTTTATCGTTCGTGTGAGGAAAACCACCCAAAAGCAACACGGGGCGACCTTTGATGACCAATAGATTATATACCAACAGCAGAATGTTGTTATAGCGTTAAAAATAGTCCTACTACCATGTAAGTAATAGGAATGAATGTATTGGTAAAGCCATCACGGGAGCTGGCTCTGTGTGTGTGTGTGTGTGTGTGTGTGTGTGTGTTGGGTGAGTTTGTTGTATCCGTCCGCCCGTCCGTCCAGTGTTGTGAAGTTTCCTGCAGCAACACACAGTAACACCCAACTATCAAACACCTTTCTCTCCCGTCTGGTTAAGTGTGTTTCCTGGTCTACCCTCCCCACCGCCTCCCCCCCGCCCTCTTTCTACCATACTCCCTCCCCACACCGCCTCCTTATCTCCCCACACCGCCTCCTTCCCTCCCCCCATCGCCTCCCTCCCTCTCTACCACATTTCCTCTCTCCCTTCCTTTACTACCCCCGCTTCTACAGTCCTCTCCGCCTCCCCTTACACCCCTCCGCCTCCCTTTCCTCCCGCCGTTCCACCTCCCTCTCCGGCGCAGGAAATAATAGAGGAATTAAAATATCCCAAGTTTAAGCTGAATGATATTTAATACGAGAATCCCAGAGGTTTTATGTTCATGCAGGTATCCTCACTTCTCACCCTCACCCCTCTGTCCTCCTCCCCCTTACCTCCCCCCCTGTCCCTCCTTCCCCCTGTCCCCTCCTTATCCCCCTGTCCCCTCCTTATCCCCCCTGTCCCCTCCTTCCAACCCCCCTGTCCCTCCTTACCCCAAATATTTTCGACCTGTTTATTCAGATTCAGATTTGCCCCCGAGGGGCTAGTTTATTGGGCAAATCCTGTGCAAGGTGAAGCGCAGAAGCGTTTCCAGCGCCCAACAGGGAAGTATGAAAAGTTCATACTTGCCTCTATGACTCGTACATTAAGGGCGTAAAAGCCTGAAGGGTCATAGGTTCTGTCAAGTTACATAAAGTGAGAGACTGATGAGTGTGTGGGGAAGTTCCCGGTACATTTTATCTGTTTATGGCAAAGAGTGGCAGGTCCCTAGTGCCAGGCCTGTGACTAGGAGGGGGGATATCTGGTCTGGGAGGGAAGAGGTGTTGGTAACGGCTGGGGACCTATAGGAGGAGGTCATAGGGCAAGTGAGGATGTAGTGAGAGAGGGTGTGAGAGTCGGGTTGGCCACAAAGTTTACAAACAGTGCGGTGAGGCTCAGGGTTGCCAATGTACTCCCATAGGACCTGTTTATTAATCACGTCAGCAAGTTAGTGAAAGCCGTTTGTTAAGAACATTGTGCGTGTGTGCGTGTGTAATAATAATAATTAACGGTTTATTGAAAAGCACAGCAGCTAAAGGTTGAAAATGTACAATGGACAAAGCAATGACTTACAGTATTAGGTATGTGTTTGTGTGTATGGGAATGATGAAGAGGAGGAAACGCAATGAAATGGATATGGAGCACGTATGGCTTTGCACAGCAAATTGGGTGTGTGTGTGTGTGTGTGTGTGTGTGTGTGTGTGTGTGTGTGTCCAGGTGATCGAACGGAAACAGTGATCGAGTGAATGTTCCGCTGAGGAGAGACACAGAGAGAGACTTACTAAGCTCAATGACTGCGCACATCTTTACCATCCCCTACCCCCCACACCACACCCCACCACCCACACCCCCCTTTCCCCCACACCTTTCCCCACCACCCACCTTTCCCCCCACCACCCCACCTTTCCCACCCCCCACCACCCACCTTTCCCCACCACCACACCTTTCCCCCACCACCACCTTTCCCCCACCACCCCACCTTTCCCCACCCCACCACCTTTCCCCCCCACCACCCACCTTTCCCCCCACCACCTTTCCCCACCCTTTCCCCACCACCCACCTTTCCCCACCACCCCACCTTTCCCCCACCACCCACCTTTCCCCCCACCCACCCCACCCCCTTCCTCCCCACCCCCTTCCTCCACCTTCCCCCCTCACCCCTTCCCCTCCCACCACCCCTTCCCCTCCACCCCCTTCCCCTCCCCCCTTCCCCTCCACCCTTCCCTCCCACCACCCTCTCCCACCCACCACCCCTCCCCCACCCCTCCCTTCCCCCCACCACCCCTCCCTTCCCCACCACCCTCCTTCCCCCACCACCCCTCCCTTCCCCTCCACCACCCCTCCCTTCCCTCCACCACCCCTCCCTTCCCCTCACCACCCCTCCCCTCTCACCTTCCTCCTTCCCTCCCCTTCCCTCTGCCCTCACCTTCCCCCTTCACCACCCCCCTTCCCCCCACCCCTCCCTTCCCACATCCGCCCTTATCCTTGCAGCCACTCAAAACAACAACAAAGTGCGACTCTAGCAGTGTATGTATGTATGTATGTATGTATGTATGTATGTAGTGTTAGTTCGTGTTGGTCGAGGGAAAGTTATTTCAGTCAGTGGATCAGTCAGTTCGTCAGTCACGGTTTGTTATTGTGACACTTTCATAGACTATTGCTACAAAGGATCCAACTGTTTATATTGTGCAGTCATTCCCCAGTCCAGGCTTTGAGTTGAGTAAAGTTAGCGAGCAGAATGTGATGTATTGATAGGTTGTGGGTTTGGTAGGGGGTCGTGGGTTTGGTAGGGGGTCGTGGGTTTGGTAGGGGGTCGTGGGTTTGGTAGGGGTCGTGGTTTGGTAGGGGTCGTGGGGTTGGTAGTGGGTCGTGGGTTTAATTTCTCCTTGTTCCTCCCATCCTAGCCCCTTCCCATTCCTACCACTGCTCTTTCCCTTTTCCTGCCCCCTAAGCCCCCTTCCTTCTCTCCCCTCCCTCATACTCCCCATTCTCTTCTCCTCTTATACCTTCACCTCCTCCCTTAAACCCCCTTTCCTTTTCCTCTCCCTTCACCACAAGTCCACTCCCATCTCCCTCCCCTTCCTCACACCCACTCCCCTTCTTTCCCCAACCCCTCGCCTCCCCGTCTCCTCTTCCCACCCCCACTCCCCTCCCGTTATGTCACTGGGGTGATAAACGCCGCCACTTTATGCTGGTGATTAACTGCCCCCACAGAGCTCAGTGTCGATGTTTCTCCCTATTGCAATAGCTGTCCAGTTTATTTCAATACGTTTCAATACTTTACTTGTAACCATTGAGAAGAAGTGTGTGTGTGTGTGTGTGTGTGTGTGTGTGTAATAATAAATAATAATAATAATAATAATTAACGGTTTATTGAAAGAGCTTGGCAGCCAGAAGGCTGAAAATTTACAGTTACATATTTGGGGAATGGGTTACGAATTACAAATAATATACAAGTAACATAAGTGACACAAATAAGACATATAATAACTTAGATGGGGATCAGCTCAAACTACAGTTCATTTCAACATAGTTACAGTGTAAGGAGCAGTGTTTACCGGGAGTGAATACACTGTGTGTGTGTGTGTGTGTGTGTGTGTGTGTGTGAGCGCGTGTGGCTGGTTATTAAGTCATGCATATAATAGTATTTGTAGATTATCACATTAAGGTTACGAGGCGAATTCTTGGCTTTCATATATTGAGTGAACTAGCTCCTTACCTTATTAAATTTCCTTTGTTGTTAATTAAGAGATGGTCTCGTAATAAATGTTGCGTTAAACTTCTTCATTACGTTGTTGTTAAGAGATTGAATTGTTATTGATGTAAACATTGCTTAGTGTCAAGGCATTATAGCTCTCATTATAGTGTTTAAGAGATTGGCTTTTATTACAGATGTGGGAAGCCTTTATTCTTGTGCATTAACATAATTGTGTTTTAATCCTTTGACGATGATGGTGGTTTAACCCTTTGACGATGATGGTTTAACCTTTTGATGACGATGGTTTAACCCTTTGATGACGATGGTTCGGGAATTAGGTTTCATACACAGTAACAGAGATAATAATAGTGTTTTAAGAGTTGACAGCGAAACCTCTATTTAACGGACTATATGGAGAGGAAAGACCGTTATGTCGAGGGTCCGTTATATGGAGACAAGTCCGTTATATGGGGTTTATAGTGAGAGTGTACGGTATCCTGAGTGCCAGTTTGTTAAGTTTGTTCACTGCGTTCAAGAATACCGCGCGTAATGGATGTTAGACACTAGGCGGGTTTCACTTCACTGGTTTTTGTACAATTAAGAAAATTGCTTCCAGGGTAATCACTTTGAAACGGAGCTATTTAGAGATAGACGGAGTTATTTATTTCGCTCATGGGAACACAGTTCTCCCCCACACTGTGTTGCGTTGAATGTATATAACTACGGATTAACTCGGGGAAATATCTTGAAGGAATAATGTGGTAATGTGGAGAACTTCCTGAATGTAACGCGCGCACACACACACACACACACACACACACACACACACACATACATTACACACACACACACACACACACACACACACACACACGGTCCTAGAAAATATTCATAGAAGTGGAAACAGAACTCCAAAGCTCTAGTTTATTTATGTTTTTGAAAGTTATGACAGTACAGTATACACACACACACACACACACACATACTGTATATGTATATATTTTGAAGTAACACACACACACACACACACATATTCTGGTCGGGAAAAGTTTTGTACTGGAGTAAATTTTAGATTGTCGTACTAGGAAGGAGAGAGAGAGAGTACATTTATCTCCTCACTGAAAGGATAATACACTATATAATCAACAAGATATAATTGTAAATAAAAATAATGGAGACATTAATTATTCTGTTTTTGTCTCGCTTAATAAACGACATCCGACACACGTAATGAAGTGCCAAAAAAAGTTAACTTGTAATTTGTACAGACAGACACATTAAAAAAGTACATAACCTAATATATATATATATATATACCCCCTTGTATATAAAAACCCGCTGGGGTACAAAAGTATCCACAAAAGACCTTCATTTTAACCCCTGCCCTGCCAGAGCTTTCTGAAATAGTGCGTGAATTTTAAAATCCCATTAATTTTGTAGTGAAGTAATGAAGCAGGGCGACAATTTCAACTACCATTCATTTTCTCTTTCTGGAGTTATGAAATTGTGTAACTTTTGTATATACTGGACGACGTCGAGGGGCGGAGAGTTGTCTCCCCTCGCTCTCTCTCTCTCTCTGCTGGTGTTTGGGTTGAACAGTGACCGAGTGAGTACATGGAATAGTGAACGAGTGAGTACAGTGATAAGTAAACGAGTGAGTACGGTGGATGGTAAACGAATGAGTACAGAGAACAGTGAGTACAGTAAACGAGTGAGTACAGTGAACGAGTACACCTAACGACCTGGTGTAAGTGATCGTAGAGGTAACACACGACCAGCTGTTACGGTTATGGATTTATGGCGGTGAGCAGGACAAAAATTTCCAAAAGATTAAGATGAAGGTAAAGGCGCTAATGCTGAGAGAGAGAGAGAGAGAGAGAGAGAGAGAGAGAGAGAGAGAGAGAGAGCTTCGAAGAAACATGTTATTCACCCTGTCTTAACCTGATATCTCTCTCGCTTTCTCTCTCTCTCTCAAATTACCACACACACACACACACACACACACACACTCTTTTTCTCCCTGAAGGGCTTTTAAAACCACACCTTTCACGTCCAGGAACATTAAATGCCCTTCCTCCCCCTCTCTCCTCCCGGAAGATGAACAAAAGGCTCCCAGCACTAACCCCTCCCCTCCCCACCCCTTCCCTCCCTCCTACCTCAGCCCCTACTCCTCCCTCCCTACCTCAGCCCTACCCTCCCCTCCCTACCTCAGCCCCCCTCCCCTCCCTACCTCCCCTCCCTCTTCTGCCCTACCCCTCCCTTCCCACCCCCAACCTCCTCCCTCCCCCCAATTCCCCACCTCATAATATATTTTTTCCCCTTGGCTAAATCAAGTACACTCTCAGGGGGGGAAATTTTGATAAAGGGGTGTTTGAGGTCATTTTCAGGGTGTGGGGGTATTCTCAGGGGTATGTGGGGTGATTTTTAAGGGTGTGTGGGGGGAGGATTCTCAGGGGGGGGGAGTGGTAGAGGAGGAGTGGGGGACACACTCAGCCTCATTTGTCACTTAGGAAGAGTAATATGTCCCATTTTTCAGGAGTGGTATTGACGTTTTGTGCAATTTGTAAACAATTTGGTGGTGTGTGTGTGTGTGTGTGTGTGTGTGTGTGTGTGTGTGTACATTATGATATATACGGACCTAAATTTATTATTATTGCTGTTGTGTATCCGTAAAGAGACTGACAACGGCACCAACTTGTAAATTAAGTTTAGATCTCTATATTTTCTTTTTTATCAGATTTTATTCACTGATTTAATTCAAAGAGCACAACACAACATGTTATATAGAATTATAGAGTAATGGTCATAGAATATAGAGCCCCCCAACATAACTACATAAAGTACTCAACATAGTTTTTCACACTTTACTGATTCACTCACGTTTTAACTCCTAAATAACCCACTACCGTATAAAAGACGGTCAAGTCCTCATTATTTTACTCATTATTTTTATATTTATAGACCAACTCACAAAAAGAAAAGACCCTTCCACTTCTCATCCTCATATTTAACTCGTAAACACTTCACCTTGCTTTTTTTTTTAACATGCAAGGTACACAAAGCTGTCTTACGCTCTGTGGGTGGGTGGGTGGGTGGGTGGCTGGGTGGGGGTGGTGGGTGGCTGGTCATTTTTCATGGGTGGCCGTCTTGTACTATATGCTGCTCAGGGCTTCCTTACTAAAATATTTCTGCCGGGTGTGATATAAACGCTCTCTCCCTCACCCCCCTCTCTCCCTCCCCCTCTCTCCCTCTCCCCCTCTCTCTCTCTCTCAATTCCGTTCTCATTAATCACGTAGGAATTTTTTTCTTCGCAGTTTGATAAATATTTTCTCACGATAAAATCTGCAGTAATGTTTCTCAGTCTGGTCCTAATTAATCACCTAAGGAATGTGTGTCGCAGCTTATTGAATATTATTTCCTTCCGGAGAACTTAGAGATTGAATAAAATAATAATTATTGCTCTGGTTCCCTTCGTGTTAATCGTTCTCATCTGATTATAATTTTAACAGTTAAGTGAAACCTCCGTATAACGGATTTTTTCTCGATATAACGAACTTTTGTCCCCCTATAATGAACTTTTTCTCCCTTTTACGGACTTTTTCCTCCCTATAACTGACTTTTCTCTCCCTATAACGGACTTTTCTCTCCCTATAACGGACTAATCTTTCCATATAATCCGTTAGATAGAGGTTTCGCGAGTCTCAGAGTTCAGTTCTTTATGTGATGTATATTGAATCACTAACTCTGTGTGTGTGTGTGTGTGTGTGTGTGTGTGTGTGTCACCACCACAGTTATAATTAGCACCTCCATGACTCACTCAACAGACCAGTATCACACACACACCTTAGTTATGGCCGCCTCCCGCCCATCACTGTTTACTCGCCTTACTAATAAAACAAATATTACCTTCAATGATTTTTGTGGTAATACATTGAATTATTATATAATGTGGGTGAGTATTAATCAACGTGGATAGTTACTCTGTTTGGTCATGAACTTACTTCAATAAGCAAGTGGTGGTGCTTGTTTAACATGTTGATAATAATATTAATGATAATAATAACGATAATAGTAATAACGACATCAATAACAACAAAAATGATTTTACGTAATATGTAATAATAATACTAACATCAGCGATAATAATAATGTTAATAATAATAATAATAATGTATTGTAGGAATTGACAAAGCAAAACAAAATAATTCTAAAGATAATACTCTAGGGAGTCTTAAAGTTCACTCCACAAATAACGCTCCAGTTACGACGCTTTCCGGAGACACTTCATTAACTAGTAATATAGAGAGCGACTCGAGAGATGGCGCTGGTCACCTTCAACACGACGAAAAAACCCACGTAAATCATACCAGGCAGCGGGTCGTGGGCCATCTTCGACCAATGGAACACTACCACCATAACAGGAACATGACTAATTTTGGCTGGAACGAACCACGGAACTACTAATATCAGACATTTTTTTTTTCCTTCTAGTGTGTCTAGCTGGTGGCGTTATATAATTTACGGGGCTGTAATCTTCCCTCGGAGTGGATCGAAGGTGTTGAGTTTATTAATTCGGAGAGTGAGGATAATTTTGCAGCAGTGACCAACGTAAGGTTCTTGGAAATTTTTTTTTTATGTTTCTTGTGGTCTAGAAAATTGGTGAAGATTTCTGACACTTCTCTATATGAAACAGTCTCTCTCTCTCTCTCTCTCTCTCTCTCTCTCTCTCTCTCTCTCTCTCTCTCTCTCTCTCTCCCCCCTCCAATCTACTTACAACAATAACCACCACCAACAATAACCATAACAACAGCCAACAACAGCCAACAACAACCAAAACTACCACCACAACAACCACAACAGTACACCATTCACAACAAATCTACACCAAGCACCATAACCCCCTCCTCGACTATGAGACAAAAATACCGCTCAGGTCATCATCAAAACTCTGCTGCACTCACTGATTCACACGAGAAATGAATATGGATGCAATCAGTGTATTACAAGTGTGTGTGTGTGTGTGTGTGTGTGTGTGTGCTCGCGCGCGCGTGCCATGCCATGCCATTTCCCCCTCTCTTCACGACTCTACACCAAATCTATACTATACCCAAATAACAGGGAAGGGAAACTCGTGATTTATCCGTATTGAAGTTTTGATTGGTCCCTGGCGGTGATCATGTAGGGCGGTAGTGAGGGACGTGACAGCACAGGGACCCGCGCGATGATGTGTTGTTTAGTCACAGCCTCGGCATGACGTGTTTATTATGCATACATATGTACACGTGTTTATCCTGGAGAGAGAGATTTTCTTATTATTATTTGCTCTCTAATTCAGGTCACATGTCCGAAAATAAATATATACACACACACACGAGAGACGAGGTCAAACTAATCTAGCGTTACACTTCTTGGATTCAGGTTACTAGGGTCAAAACAGGTATATAGAGTATATATTACGGTCCTTATGCCACATTTGCCTTCCGGGTATTTGACACTCCCAGAGACTGTGTGCGCGTTTGTCGTTATTAATAGCAACTTCTAATAACCAAAAGACGTTAATCTACACGTTAATAAAAAATAATCCACCATCGAAACGTCAGAGCACAGAGAAATATGTAATGACCATCAAAGGCGTTTTATGGTTTATGTGTGCTTGGAACGGTTCTATTTCATGAGCCATAAGTCGTAATAATCTCTAAGGTAATGTTTAAAAATAATCCTCATTCCCACATTATCAGAATATGAGACAAATTACGTTCAGGAAAGGTCATTTATGTTTTATGGCTCGATTTTTATTTATTTTTTTTTATTTTTTTTTATTTTATTTTTTTTTTTTTTGCGTGATGGTGACTGATTAATTACCTTCGTGTGCATGTCGACAGCGTTAGTCCAAGACGAGAACAACAAAGACGATAATGGTTGAAAATTACGGTTACCTGAACAAGGGAAAGGAAAAAGGATCTTCCACAAGTCTTGGAGATTACACTAACGAGAATATAATAGTGTTCTCATTAACACATCCACGTGTAAAACTTACCTCCAGCAGGTACACGGCGGCGGCGGTGGTGGTGTATACTATACCTTATGTTTATATAGTGTAAAAGCATACGTACATACATACATACATACATACATACATACATACATACATACATACATACTCACTAAATTTAGATAATGCCATAAAATGTTTGTGTGTGTACAGTAGACCTTCAACTTATCAAATATTTTTGTTGTTTTAACTTTAAATTGTTATTTTTTCTCTGTATGTGTGTGTTTACAGCCGCCACAAACACTCCCCCCCCCCGTTTTTTTTCTTCACAAATCATAATTTTTCGCTCACCTTCGTTCCCTTTTTTTTGTATTTTTGTTGCTATCGGTTCTCTCATTGGTCACCATAACAGCCAATCATATGCCTTCGTTGGCCAGTAACTGAGGTGGGTTATAACGAAGGAGGGTATCAGTTTTCTCCTCTCCCCTCTCCTATCCTATCCGGCCCTTATAGTGTTTTTTTTTATTAATTTTTTTATTAATATTTCCATATGTTTATTTAAAGACCCTTAACCTCGTAGCTTATGTTTTTATTTTATTTTATTTTTTTGAGTCAAGTTTGTTCAGTAAAGTCTAGAATTGATGACCACACTAAAATAAAGAGAAAAACGCCTTATATACTGGAAGATGTTGAGGGTATGGTAGGTGGTGGCGGATGGTGGTTCCGTTAGATACAAAACCCCACCATCTAACGGATTATTTGGGGATAGAAGTCCGTTATATGGAGGTTTCAGTGTATAAGTAAATGTTTGAGAGTTACCTTCAAGAAATGTACAGTCACTTAAAAACTATTATGCAAAATTGTGTTGAGAAAATACGACACAACGGACGAAGGATTTTGACAACCCTACCGAGACAACAGGAGTCACAGTGTAGTACATTGTAAAATTCATCGATTACCCCCAAGTACAGATAGTTTTTGGGGTGACTGTACTGTACTGTGAATTACGGATGATAGCCACGTGTTCCTCTGGTGACATCGAAGGGGCTGGAGCACACGGTAAATCTCTATTTTTTTTTCCTGAATGATTTATGAAAAATAATTTTAAAAAAGCCGTAGCGTGTTTCAATTTTTTTTCTCTCGGAATAAAACACAAAAACGTAATTAATATTTGGGTTGAAACCTTTGGCTCACTCCACTCGTTAATGGAACACAACCAACCAGGGTTAGGTTAGGTTAGGTTAGGTTAGGTTAGGTTAGGTTATAGTATTTTGTTGGGTGAATTATTTTATGAGTGAGTGAGTAAGTGAGTGACGCTAGGTTAGGTGAGGCAAATCACGCGTCTGAAAGCTGCCAGCGGGTTTCAAGTAAAATGTCTCTCTCAGAAATAGCAATTCATTACGAGTTTTTCCCTCTAGGTTAACTTGGACAAAGAACTCACAGTCATGAATAGACTTGTCGTGCGTGTGTGTGTGTTTTGAGTGAAACGTCCAAATTGTAGTGATGTTTACACGGGGGAATTGAATCGGTTTTGAAGGCAATGTTTACATTGGAAAATACTCTAGTGTTGTGGTTATGTTTAGTGTGTTAAGTAGGATCTAATGTTTAGTTATGTTTAGTTTGTATAATAGAAGATTTAACATAGATTTTGAGGTTATAAAGTGTATTATTGTGAAATATTAAATACATAGTTGTCGTCAGGTGTGAGAACTGATTTAGTTTACCTGGTGACAGACCTTGTTAGTTGTTCAAGTAGCTACAGTCACCCATTAACACAACAGCGGAAACACATCTATTTATCCAGCTTCCCCCTAAATTAAATTATGAGAACATATCACATTCTGGGCTTTATAATGTGTACGTACCTGCCAGGAGTTACATTTACCTGTAATTAAGTAAACTGAATTAAATAAAAGTGAAAGAAAAGAGGACTAACCAAGAATGAAGGAAATGTTTAACCGCAGTGAAAGAATTCTGCACTGTAGGCGACGTAGTTCATTCCAATTGCTTTCATTTTCAAATACTTGATTGTTTTCTGTATTTATGCTCAATAAATAAGAAATATTGCCTTTCAAGCTCCCATGAAATGTATTCATTCCAGATTGCTTTGTGGTTATGTTGATTTACCTCACAACAATGCTGGTGTTTTGTCCGACTGGGGAGGAGGGGGAGGAGGAGGCTACCTCACTACTACTACTACTTCTACTGTACTACTACTACTACTACTTCTGTTCTACTACTACTGTACTGTTATTTCTACTACTACTAATACTACTGTACTGTTATTTCTACTACTATTACTGCTAATACTACTACTGCTATTATTATTATTTCAACTACTACTACGCCAACCAAGTGCTGTAGTGTAGATGGTTCACCTATGATGATGAATGGTATACAACTTTGCTGTCAACAATTATGATGAATAGGTTGAAGGTTTTAAAGATAGTGATATAGTGTTGGGGACAAGGGGAGTTTTCTTTGTGGTGTGATGAGAGAGAGAGAGAGTTTCCAAGTGCTAGGCTACACTCTTCACGATTTTTTTTTTAATTTGTATTTTTTTTTGTTAAATTTGTACTGCTTCTACCCAGCTGTGTCTGTTTATTTATTTTTCTAACCATAGTTAATTGTATTAAAGCATAAGTTAACCTTTAATGCTAACTCGGATCAGTTTAATTCGTCTGATGGTTGGCGATCGTGGCTCACCTATTCCAAATATTTTCAGGAATATTTCTACCAATTTTTACTGATTTTTTTTTTTGTAAATCCCTGGAAACTCCACTATTATCTCCGCTCTCCTCCCCAGTCTCTCCCCCCACCCCCTTAGTCCCCACCATGGCCAGACCCTCCTCTCCTCCCCTCACTTTTTGCTCATTAATATCTCTTGCCATTATTCCATTATATCTAATTATAATGACCAGAGTAATATTTTTGTTCTTGTTATTTATGAATTTTTAATATTTCTCTGGTTGTTGTTTTAGTACAGTCTTAGTACAGTCTTAGTACAGTCTTAGTACTTCTGTTTCTCTGTGTACGAGTAGTGTTGAGTTTGAATGATGTTAGGTAACTTAACCCAGTCAGTAATTGTAGCAGTAATACCATTTTTGTGTATGGTCAAAGTTGTTCGAGAGTAACCTGACCTGACCTGACCTAACCTAACCTGACCTGACCTAACCTAACCTAACCTAACCTAACCTAACCTAACCTAACCTAACTTAATCTGACTAAACCTAACCTAACTAAATATGACCTAACCTGTGTGTGTGTGTGTGTGTGTGTGTGTGTGTGTGTGTGTGTGTGTGTGAGTGATCAAGTAGGTGCCTGCGACCAAATATGCCTGGTCGTTGGGGCTCGATTTAAGCTAGGGTGTACTCGTATAATGAGCGTGATCATGTGTGCCTGTGTACACTATAATCATACCTTTAATTATACCTTTAATTATACACCTGGGATTCCTTAAACTACGGGAATTACATAAAAGAACGGAACTAAAATGCTCTGAAAACACACCTTTAAGGGAGTAAAGTGAAATTTTAGTTTTATATACGATTATGAGATGAATTGTATTTATAACATGGGAGACGACCGGACAGGTAATGGGCAGACTCGGAGGAAAAATAATAATAATAATAATAATGATGATGATGATAATGATAATAATAATAATAGTAATAATAATAATAATAATAATAATAATAATAATGATGATGATGATGATTATGATGATCCCCCGTGGAATATAATGAACTTATGGTAAGGAAGGACGTTTGTATGACCCTCTCGCCTCTCAGGGTAAAATAAATACGAATAATCAGACGAGAGAGAGAGAGAGAGAGAGAGAGAGAGAGGAAATGCACCGGACTCTCATAAAGTTGATGATCAAGATACGTTTGTACACTTTGTGAGTTAACAGGAGGAGAGAGCAGAGAGAGAGAGAGAGGTATAAAATAGATGTATATATATCATAAGAAAGAAAATGAGGAATAAATTAGGTTAAAAAGAAAGGCCAGAGAGTGTGTGGGGGGGAATAATAAAATAATGCAAAACACAGAGACTAGTGAAATAATGAAGTGCAGTATTTAGTATTTTGTTTTCTCTCTCTCTCTCTTCTCTCTGTCTCTCTCTCTCTCTTTCTTTTGTGGGGGATATAAATGGAATATAAATTTGGAGGTGAAATAACTTAGAGAATTACACCAACATCTCCCTCTCTTCCCCCTCTTCCCTTCCCTCTCCCCTCCTCTTCCCCTCTCCCCTCCTCCCCTCTTCCCCCTCTCCCTCCTCCCCTCTCCCCCTGGTCGTTGTGTCGTGTCGGTATGACCTGTCTGCCTGACCTTCCTCTTACCGTTCACCTGGGCTCTTTTGTCTACTACTACTACTACCTACTACTACTACTACTACTACTACTACTACTACTACTACTACTACTACTAACACCACTACTAACACCATTATTACCACCAAGACTACTTACCACCACAAACTAATTCTCCCTCCTGTCCCTCCCTCGTCTCCCTCCCTCCTCTCCCTCCGAACCCTCCTCTCCTTACCCCTCTCTCCTGTCAGTCATCCCTTCTCCCTCCTCCCTTTCGCTTCATCTATTTCTCATTCTTCTTCCTTAACTGTCAACCTTTCCCCTCATTCCCCTCTCGACACTTCCTCACTCATTCTCCTGTTGCCTCTCCCTCTCTTTCCCCTCTCCTCTCACTCCTTCATTCCCTTCTCGTTTTTCATT
Source organism: Homarus americanus (assembly GCF_018991925.1). Taxonomy (NCBI): domain Eukaryota; kingdom Metazoa; phylum Arthropoda; class Malacostraca; order Decapoda; family Nephropidae; genus Homarus; species Homarus americanus. The sequence continues at coordinate 518,070 of NW_024741913.1, read as the reverse complement.
CCCTCTTTCATCCCTCTTCTCACTTCCTCTCTCACTCCCTCTTTCCCCTCTCCCCTCCTCTCCAATCCCTCTCCCCTGACTCTCTCCTCTCTTTCCCCTCTCCTTTCTCACTCCCTCATTCCCTCTCTTACCCTCCTAATCCTTCTCCCAGTCCCTACTCTCACCCACCAACTTTACAACTGGGTAGAAATTGTGTGCGTCAATATTTTACACTTTGAACAACTTTCCGCTTCAGCGTATAGAGGTCGTTAAGGGAAGCGAATATATGTATCCCCCCCTTCCCCACACACAAAAAAGGTGTCCCCAATTGATGTGTACTGTATGTGTATGTATTATGTCACGTGTCTCTCTTCGTATTTCACTATTTTTTTCTCCCGTTCTATTTTTATTTTCTCTTGTTCTTTTCTCTCTCTCTATTTTATTTTTCATTAGATTTCTCTCTCTCTCTCTCTCTCTCTCTCTCTCTCTCTCTCTGTATATATGTATTTTTATGTATATTTGTTCCTCTGTATTTTGTGTACGAAACGATAACATTGACGATGAGCGACGACATTTGATTGTGGGTGTAAACAAGTGAAGGGTTTGGTTGTTAATGCTTGTTTATTGTCAGTGCTTCAATCTATCACAGGTGACGTGTGTGTTGGAGGGGGTGGGGCTTTGTGTTTGCCGTGTGTGTATAGGAGGTGACGTGTGTGTTGGAGGGGGTGGGGCTTGGGTGTGTTGGAGGGGGTGGGGCTTGTGTGTGAGGTGGTAGTGACTGTTTCCACTACTCAATTTTAATAGTGCGTTGGTTGAGGCGTGTGAAGGGGGAGTGTAGGTGTATGGGGAGAAAGTAAGTGTAGGTGTAAAGGAACAGGAGGTATGTGTGTGTGTGTGTACAGTATATATGGGTGTATGTAGATTGTGCAGGTGTGTATTGACAGTATACACTATACCCCTCAAACCTGGGCAGACTTCAATGCATAACACAATCGTTCTTCTGTGTGGTAAACCATGCAGTGTACACCCACATGGTGAGTCAACAATGGCAATGACAATAGAGGTGTAGGTGGCAGTAGAGACCCGTGTGTCCTATTCCTCATTGATAAGTTGTGTGTGTTTAAACTCCGCCTATCATATCCCTGGGTGACAATCTAGGATAATATTCATTGGTTGGAAGCTCTACATGATGCATCTATGTTTGAACACGAGTATACCTCGCTCATTGACTGTAGTGTAGCCTAGAGTAGTGAGCCCTGCAGGAATATAATGGGCACTGCTTAAATACCTCGGGCTTATCTGCCACGACTGCACCAATAACCAGGACGAGAGCTGACAGCGTATTGCCATTAACGGACGAAATATTGACAAAAATCACAGCTATAAAAATTAGCCTACGTTAAATGGTAAAAGTTGGGGGCTTTCAGTACGTTTTGTAAAGGTGTTGAGTATTTTCCGGTGATTTTTGTGTCGCGGGTGAGGTGGTTAGTGCGGGGGTGAGATGTGGAAATTTCCCGTTTGATTTAGTGTGTGTGCGTGTGTGTGTGTGCGCGTGTGTGTGTGTGTGCGTGTTGTCAGCTCGTGTACATTAATGATTAACTTTTCCCGGGTTTGTACAGCTGGTGTGTCCACATGAAAGATAAAGCACCTTCTCTAGGCCTATGTGTACCTGCGTCCCAATTAGCTCTCCCTCCAGCCCCTTCTTCCCCTCCCTCACTCTCTCCTCTCCCTTCAGTCAGTCATTCCCTCCCTCCCCCATTTCCTCCTGTCAATCACTCCCTCCTTATTCTTCCTACCCTACCATCCCTGTTCACTCCCTCCTTCCCTTCTCTCCTTCCCTTCTCTCCCTCCCTCCTTCTTTCCTTGCCTAGTCACACGCCTAACACTGTTAACCCCCAGCTCACCCATCCCATATCCTCCAGGCCACATCCCTTACGCCCTGACCTGACCACATCCCTCACGCCCTGACCTGACCACATCCCTCACGCCCTGACCTGACCACATCCCTCACGCCCTGACCTGACCACAGCCCCACTTCCTGATGCACGAACACACGGACAACCTCTACGGCCTGGCGCTCCCACAATGGCTCTCTCTCTACGCAGATATTACAGGAAGAAAGTCGTCTTCTTCATGAAATATTACCAGTGTCACACCACGACCACACCATTCACCACTACCCCAGAGAGAGAGAGAGAGAGAGAGAGAGAGAGAGAGAGAGAGAGAGAGAGAGAGAGAGAACAGTCCGGTAGAGATATAATTTAACGCTTCAATGTGGCTAAGTGGCTACAGTGCTCTCCTCTTGACCTAGCAGCCCTAGGTTCGCGCCCATGGCATTCGCAGTCGACCCCAACCCAACCTTTGAATGGAAACGAGAATTAAGTTTTGGGGGAGAGAAAATAGAGAAAATTAAACCCACTTAGAATAGTTTACCGCCCACCACACAGCTCCCCCAGTCCCTACTGGCTTGGTACTGTACTCAATGTAATGTTTCTAGGCGATTCTCCCAGGCTTTGAGTACACACCATCAGTATCACCAACACTCACTATCACCACCACCACCACCTTTTACCATCGTCACTACCACTGTCACTATCATGATGAGAGAGAGAGAGAGAGAGAGAGAGAGAGAGAGAGAGATGATTGCTCTACTCTCTCTTATTTCCTCCCTTCGAGACCATGAGAAAGTTTACCCTTCCTCCTGACCACTTTCAATCTAGTAAGTTTCCCCCCTCCCTCCTCCCTCACGACGAGCAAGGATTTTTCTACCTGAATCAATATTTCCCAACTTTTAGACAGTTTTACCTTCACTCTTGTCAATTTCCTCCCCTCTCCCCCTCCCACCCACACACTTTTTATTTTTTCTCCATTTTAGTTAATTGTTCCCTAGATAATTAGTTTTTCCCCAGTTCAGTCAGTTTTATCCCCACACTTTCGTCAAGTTTGTCCTCTTTTAATCATTTTCTCCAATAGAGACATTTTTATTACTTGAGTAAAATTCTCCTCATCTAACCTAACCTAACCTAACGACAGACAATGCCATGAAAAAAGTCGAAAAAAAAATACTTTTCGCAACAAAACTTAGGTCACTATTGTGTCCAAATTTGAACTTGGTGACTAGATAAAAAGTGGCTGAGATATTGCCCGGAGGAAGAGGAGGAGGAAGAACAACTCAAGAACCGTGACAAACACATGCACTAACCACTGAATACCCTCTCCACCTTGAGCACCTGGAGGCGACTTGGGGGAGGAAGAGAGGGAGGAGTAAGAAGAGGAAGATGGGGGATGAAGAGGAGGAGGGGAGGGAAGGAAGAAGAGAAGAAAAGGAGGAAGGACAGGAAGAGGAGTAGGAGGGAGAGCGATATTTACCTGTTCACGTACAGGTAGGTTAGGTTAGGCTTATAAGTTATCTAATTATGTCGAGGGAGGAGGTTATGTTCTTTATAGTTAGTTAAGGTTACTGAATTACAGGTGAGAGTGGAGGTAATTAGTGGTCTCTCTCTCTCCCCCCACAACACCCTGGTGAGAACTGTGAGCTGAACCTTTCCCTTCCCCTCTCCTCCCCTTCATCTCCCCCATACGAACTAAAGGCTGGACCGGTGCCCTTTTACTACTGCCCTTGTCTCCCCTCACACCAGGGTATGAGTGAGGTATAAGGTGCACCCCTCCTCCCTCCCTCCCCTCACACCAGGGTATGAGTGAGGTATTAGGTGCACCCCCCCTCCCTCCCCTCACACCCGGGTGAGAGTGGAGGTGTGTGGGTCTAGCACGGGTGGTAAGAGCAGTGAGCGTCGAGCTGCCGGTGAGAGTGGAGCAGCGGCAGCGGCTCCTCCTCCCCCAGCAGCAGCGGCAGGAAAGAGTTGGACTTGGAAGCTGGTTGTGACTATGACAACTCCTCGCCACGCCCCCCACCACTACCTCGCCCCTGCACACACACACACACACATACACGTCTCATGGGGCGGACTCCTTATCTCCCAGCAGTGCTATACTACCCGGGCAACACCTGCCTCACCTCACCTGTGTAGCGCATAAGGGTGTGTAAAGATAAAAACTTTTCAACAGTGGGAGAGCGTGACGCTGATGAAGGTATGGGTGTGTGGACTGACGGCTCCCTTCTTCAAGATGCTCGAGTGGGACTTTAAAAGTTCTCCCTGGAGATGATGATATAGACTAAAGTTTTAAGTTTGAATAAGTTTTAAACTGAAGTTGAACATTCAGTAAGTTTAAGTTTGAAGACAATGAGTGCTAGACGTGAGGCATATTTGTCGACTTCTTCAGGCTGGAGAAGTGAAACATTAAACTCTCTTCCTCGTGATGGCATCGACTGACGTTTAAGTTTCAGAAAGTTCCCAACTCTGAAGACACGAGTGAGAGACGTGAAAATGATGTAATTCCCGATTCAGAAGAGACAGATGGAGGCGGGATTGACTGAAGTTTGAGTTTCAGAACGATGGAGTTGAAACACGAAGTAATGGAGACGTGAGGTGTGAAACTAACCCACCCGAGATTATCTGGTGTGGCGTCAACCCTTGAGCTAGAGAAAGTTCCCCCCGTTGAAGACATGAATGAGGGACGTGAACCATACATGTCCCCATACTTAGGGCAGGGATGTGAAACTTTCTACTCTCTTCCTCGAGATTCCATAGACTGAAGAACTCGTATAAAGTTTCACACAAAGTTTATCATCGTCCCCCTCAGAAATAAGATATGATCTGATGAAGAATGTGGCTACTTTCTCCTCTCCCCCCCCTCCCTCCTGTGAAACTTTTTAAAAACTAATCGAAACTTTTAAAAAACTCTGTAACTTGGTGTCCGTCAACAGGTTCCTGCTCTCGCTAAAACTTTCAAAACTATAGAAAGTTTTACAAAGTTTCTCACTCTCCAGACATTGATTCTTATAAAACCAGACATAAGTGTTTATATTTCCCCGCCGTAGTTACTATAGATGGTGATGGCTATAACTTGTGATGTATGTCTGTATGTCTGTCGGTGTTACATGTGGTTTTTTTTTATGACTTTTTGAGGGATAATTAAGGAATCAGTCTCTGCGCTTACCGTTTGTCTGTTAGTATTATGTGTGACGTGAATAAAATGACTATGAAAAGTGTAAATATTAGATGAAAAATATAATAATACTAACCAGATGTTTATTAGTGTAAAGACAAACAAACAAATATGTGTATATATATAAAATAATAATTAAAAATAATAATCATAATAATATTAATTAATTGACGTGAAAAAAGTTCGTGTTGTTATAGATGGAAATAAATCAATAACGCTGTTGTATTATGGTGATTTATACATTATATTTACTGATCAGTGCGTTCCATTCACTGATCCATGCGTCGAGTGAGTGAAGGACCGATGATCCATGCGTCGAGTGAGTGAAGGTCCGAACAGACAAACAAACAAACCTATTGAATAAACAAAATAAAAAATCTGAATTATATATCAAAGAAAAAAAAAAAAAAAACTAAGTGATTGATGCGTTCCATTCGGCGATCGATGCGTAAAAGAAGCAAGACGAATCGAGAGGCAGGTGGAAACATGCGTGATCCATGCAGCTGCGTGGTGGTGATAGTGGTGATGATGATGGTGATTGTTGGTGCACCACAGTGGACCTTTGCGCAGAGTGATGATGAAGGTAAGATGGGCTAACTTTGTCAGGTGTGTGGGGTGTGGGTGGGGTGTGGGTGGGTGGGTGTGGGGGGCAGGTTTATTTTTCTATACGTTCATGTTATATTTAAGATAACGATGACATCTTTAATGATAAATTGATATTAGTGATAACAGTAACTATGTAACACGTAGGAGGGAGAGAGAGAGAGAGAGAGAGATAACAAGAAATACACACCTCATAGAGAAGATAAAAGTAGGAGGAGGAAAAGATGAAGAGGAGGAGGGAGAGTAGGAAAGGAAGAGGAGGGAAAGTAGGAAAGGATGAAGAGGAGGAGGGAAGTACGGAGAGTAGGAAAGGATGGGACAGAAGGAAAAGGAAGAGATGGAGGAGGGATGACCGGAGAGTGGGAAAGGCGGAGAAGGAAAGGACAGGAGAAGGATACAATATTAGGAGGAAGAGGAGGAGGGATAGGAGTGGGAATAAGGACAAATCTGGCTGAGTATCAATATTCGTAGACCTGGGGATCATCTGAGACTCAACACAAGTAGGGCGTGTGAGGAATAACATTACGAGAGAGAGAGAGAGGGGGGAGAGGAGAGAGAGAGAGAAAGGGGGAGAGAGAGAGGGGAGAGAGGGGAGAGGAGGGGAGAGGAGAGAGGAGAGAGAGAGAGGGGGAGAGAGAATAAAGAGGTTATATAGAGGGACAATGTGGAGGTAATGGAGAAAGAGAGCGAGAGCCTAAAGGAGAGAGAGAGAGAGAGAGAGAGAGAGAGAGAGAGAGAGAGAGAGAGAGAGAGAGAGGAAAAATTACATTATTCATGAACCCTCTCCCCCCTCCCCCCTCCCATCTCTCTCAAGTGTAAGGGGATGTGATTGTGTCTCGCCTCTCCTTGAATACAATATTAACGTCAACCCCCACCCACCTCACTCCACCCATCTCACTCCACCCATCCCTAACATCCCCGCCCACTCGCCCACCCACTTATCCTACCTACCGCAACCAGATCTGGCAATCTCACCCACCCAATCACTCATCCACCCAGTCTACTTTACCCACCCATCCATTCTACCCACGCCCTCCCGACGCCCATATATTTATTTAATGTGGGGATATAAAGTCTACGGACTCCGCTATTCACGTTTCATTTACTATCTGCACCTTGGCTTGTGTATGTATGTATGTATGTATGTATGGATGGTATGTATGGTATGTATGTATGTATGTATGTACAATGAAATGAAGAATATACGAAGGGTCTCATGGGCCTGATAGCTCACTTGGGTCCATTGGTACACAGAGAGCCCGACACTGCACATGATTACCTTCTCTCCTCATCTGTTAAGTTAGGTACTAATATCACAGCTACGAACCAACAAACCTTTTAAAAAACAGATGAGTGCTATATCCCTTAGTGTGCGTGTGGGGGGGGGGGTAATTTTTTTGTCTGTGTGATTGCTTGCACTTGTGAGAATCTTTAAGCCTCGGGTGTACACTAAGCTGTAAGATCAATACACGCACATACCTGGATGACAGTGATGAGTTATAGCTACTGGCCGACACGTGTTATGTTCTCTCTCTCTCTCTCTCTCTCTCTCTCTCTCTCTCTCTCTACGACATATTTTTTCGATCTTTTACTTTCTCTCTCTTCCTTTTGTTTCTGAAGACTGGTAATCTGAGAACCGTGGTTTCGTGGACTGTGGGTCGTGAGTCATGGGTCGTGGGCTATGAGTTGTACATCGTGGGTTCACTCCTCCAACCACCACAACGTTCTTAGCACCCCCTACACCCTCCCTCAACACCCTTCATCACCCTCCCCCCCCTCCCCCACATATAAAACACTCGTTCCTCGTATCGCAAATAGCGCCACACAACACCGCCACTGCAGGTTTTTTAACAGGTGGTGTGGGGCGAACGTCTTATCGCCTGGCGGAAGTGACCATTCAAGTCGGGCGTTGACGGGAACGTTAATGGAGAACTAGGGAAGACAGTCAACTCATTCCTCCCGATCATCCCGTTCGCCCATTTGGTCATTTCGTCCTCTGTAAATTTAACGAGGTGATTTAGTCGTTTAAGTGGTAGTTTCCTGTCTCCGGTAATGGCGATAAGAGATTATTAAAGGTTTGATAACATCGCCCAACGCATTTTAGAGTGTCGTTGTGTGGACCCGCTTGCTGCCTTCCCTCCCTCTCTCTCTCTCTCTCTTCGTCAGTATCTTAGGTTAGGTTAAGCTAGGTAGGTTAGGTTAGTTTAATGTAATACAGTAGATACATGCTTAGGACCTTCTGGTAGTAGGTTGATTGACTACTGACACCTGCCTCTCCCACACCTGGCATACACCAATTTCATACACCCCACGCACTTGTCTCCACATACACCTGCCTCACGTACCTGTCTTTCACACCTGTCACACATATACAACCAGTCTTATACATATTCCACATCTGTTGTACATAGCACACACACACACACACACACACACACACACACACACACACACACACACCAGCCCCTCTAACCACGATGTAAAAATGATCAGATTCATATAGTTGTATGTTTCTTCTTTGTGAACTGAAAGCTTTTGTTTAATGACCCAGCACTCCCCTGTGTTACTGTGTCCGTGTATAATGTTATCATGTCTCTCTCTCTCTCCACCATTGTATCTTGGTCCCCAGTCTCTCTGCCCCCACACCTGTCTTTGTTCAGTACACCTTTTATTATTATTTTTATTATTATAGTGCACGAGCAGACACACACACACACACACACACACACACTTCACTAATCATCAAAGGCAGTAAAAAACAAACACTCGACGTCATCTAAATTAACACAATCTAATTCAACTTCATCAAAATAGAATTAACAGGTGAGCCCCAGGTGACTACGTGTTAATGAAGAGAACACCTGTTGCTGTTGGTCATATAAGACGGTACTATAGGGGGTGTTATAAAGGGGGGGAGGGGACACTATATCTTTCTTTATGTATTATCGGTCCACCTAGGTACTTTCTGTGCACTCTAATGTACTTTCTGTGCACTCTGATATACTTTCCATGCACTTTGATACTTTCTGTGCACTCTAATGTACTTTATTTGCACTCTGATATACTTTCCATGCACTTAGATACTTTTTGTGCACTCTAATGTACTTTCTATGCACTATTATGTACTTTCTAGGCACACTAATATACTTTCTATGCACTTAGGTACTTTCTGTACACTGTAATGTACTTTCTATGCACTCATTTATTTTCTATGCAATATTATGTACTTTCTATGCACACTAATGTACTTTCTATGCACTCTTAATAAACTTTCTATGCAGTGAGGTACTTTCCATGCGCTCTTATATACTTTCTAGGCACTGTAATGTCCTTTCTATGCACAATTAGGTAGGTTTTATGTGCTTCCGTGTTGGGCGGTTTAAAGGACACTGAAACTTTAGGTAGAAAGGGGGAACAGGGACAGAGAAAGATAATAGGAGGTTGGAAGAGGAAAGAGAGAGAGAGAGAGAGAGAGAGAGAGAGAATAGGGTGGATAAAGCAGAATAATTATCGTCATGTTTTTGTCGAGTCCATTTGTGTGCGTGTGTGTGTGTGTGTGTGTGTGTGTGTGTGTGTGTGTGTGTGTGTGTGTGTGTGTGTGTGTGTGTGTGTGTACAATTTTATGGAGGTGATGATGGCAATAGGGTTAGGAGGGACTGAAGTAGGATGATGATTTAGGAGAGAGAGTAACAAAAAGTGGTCATATAAAAAGGACAATGTGGAGGGAGAGAGAGAGAGAGAGAGAGAGAGAGAGAGAGAGAGAGAGAGAGAGAGAGAGAGAGAGAGAGAGAGAGAGAGAGAGAGAGGAACCTTTGGGTGAAGCGATAGTTTCCGCGCAGTGATGAAGAGGAAATTGATATAGTCTGTTGCAGGAGATCAGGTCATCCCAGGTCACGGCTCAGGTCCTATCATGTCAAGACCAGATTATATCCTAAGCCAACATCAGGTCATATCTCAGGTCAAGAACGGATTGCATTCCTGGGTTAAGTCCAGATTAAATCCCGTGACTTATGTGAGTCCCTCTCCAGGTCAATACCAGGTCAGAGGTCAATATGTCTATCGAAATAAACCTAACCTAACCGTAATGTTAAGCCTTTTAGTTCGTTGTAATTAAAAGACGCCTCTATTGAGAAAACTTGATTTAATAAACACAGTGAGAGAGAGAGAGAGAGAGAGAGAGAGAGAGAGAGTAGATCATAACAAAATAATAACATACAATAATAAAAAATAATTAAAATCTCTCTCTCTCTCTCTCTCTCTCTAAAAAAACAACAACTAATTTACACAACAGCAGGTGCGAAATTAAAAAAACCTGTATAATTTTCTCAGGTAATGAACTTGTGTGACGTGTTCCTCCCGGCGCAGGTAAATCTCTCCCGTGTAGTGTCCGGGGACCCAGGTAGGAATTTTAACTTGTAAATTTGGTGAGCTTCGGAGACTTGCTTTTTGGATACTGTCAGGTACAGCTGGTTCCCCTGAGGCACGAACCCACGTCATTGTAACGAGCCCTTCTTAACGCTGTCGGGGTGTGGGCAGGTCAGGTGTAAAAGTGGGGAGGGGTTGGGTACGAATGGTGGCAGGCGTGGGTTGGATGGGGTAGGTAAGTATGGTGGAGTGAGTGGGGGGGGGTGGGTTTAGTGGGTGTATGTATGAGAGAGAGAGAGTGAGTGTGGTGGCAAGTGTTAAGTGTATATATATATATATATATATAAGTGTTAGCAGTAGCAGTAGCAAGCAGCAGCATAAGTATATAAGGTGCTATATGTTGTTAAGGCAGCAGCAGCATAAGGCAGCAGCAGCAGTATGTTGTGCATATATATATAAGCAAGGCTAAGCAAGGGCAGCAGTAGCAGTAGTGCAGCATATACATATATATATATATGTTTGTAAATCCAATAGTAAAATTCTCTCAAACACACACACACACTCACATACACACACATCAAGTTTAATATTACCCAGGGAGAAGGTAGCTGTTTCAATATCACTCGAGGGATAGCGTAGGAAAAATGTTGGCATGGCGGTAACAGATTGCATTCATTTTTAATATCGTATCGGATGTCAGTGGGTGTCATAATGTTATGTGATATCCCAAGGTCGGTCCCTGAACGCTGCTGTCTTCTACACCACACGGAAATATTTTTAACCTCTTGAAATATATAATGACTTTAGAGGTTCTCCCCGTGTCTTGTTCAGGTCGAGTGCTGTTCTGTCTTCCACTACCCCGAAAATATAATAATAATAATAATAATAATAATAATAATAATAATAATAATATCAGTTTGTGTGCCGAAAGTGTCGCTTCTCGTCTTCACTTTGTTGCCGGATTGCTTAGAGGGGGAGAGGGAGGGGATTAATTTAACAGGAATATAAAGCATAATAGGTGGTATTTAAATCCTCGCCCTCCCCTCTCCCTCCCCTCTCCACATCCCTCACCCACCACCCATCCCCCAGCTATCCCCCACCACCCACACCATTCCCACCACACACAATATCAATGCAATATCCTCTACTTAAACCTTCAAGTCAACTGGCGAGCAGAAACACTTAAGTACCACTGAAGAGCTTGGCTGAGACACTTTTACCCCGTCAAGGTAATAAAGTGGCCGTTCTTATTAATTAGTCGAGGTATTTTCCCCTCCCCCCACCACTTGTTAGGGAAGACTTGGAGCCCCGGTGGAGTTCATTGGTTATAACACCTGTGATATGTTTCTTAATGGGGCAATTAAGTAGTTGAGGGGGACTTTTATTTATGGACTCTGTTGTCTTGTGATCGTTGAGTGTGTTTTGCTGTTTATTGTTATTGAGGTTAATTTGTTATTAAAATGTTTGAGGTAATGACGTGTTTCTCTCTCTATCTCTCTTCTCTTATTTTCTCTCTCTGTCTCTCTCTTTCTCTCTCACTCACAGTAACAATCCTCTTTATAGCCCTCACAGATAAGTCCTGGATGTTAATGTTCCGACCATTCATAACCCTGAATGACTACCAAAGGCACAGTCATTGGTTGGGGGCGGTGTACTGGTGCTCAAACACGGAGGTTTCATGTGCGTGTGTAGTGCAAGTGCTGCCAGCCAATGAACGTAACTTTGGTTCATACCCAGGGATTTGATTGGCGGAGCTTTATTACCGCCAGCGTATCTGTGAGGACCATAGGAATTGTTAGTGTAGGTGTGAGAGAGAGAGAGAGAGAGAGAGAGAGAGAGAGAGTTAACATTGAAGAAAAACAACCTCTGATTTTATTGCTTACTCTTCAATAATACTGGATTTAACGTACGTGGAATTCGCTGTCATGGGAGGAGAGAAAAAAGACGATGACAAACAGACACTCGCCGCCCCAACCATTGATGTTTTAGTACCATGTTTATGTCGCTGGGTCATCACTGCGTCGTGTGTACATCAGTTAGACGCACATCGCTATTAATCATCCATATGTCTTAATATATGGGCGAGTGTCCTGTCTGTCTTCAACACATTGCCGGATAAGAGAGGCCGGAGTTTCGGTTATCGACAGGAAGACAAACCGGTCATTAAAGTTTGGTGTGTGCGGGTGAGTTAAATAATGGTGGTAGTTAGAGGTGAGGAGACAAGAATGAGGGTGGTGGTGAGGCGGTGTTTTGTGGTGTATCCCTCCCCCTCTCCCCTCCTCCTCCTCCCTCCTCCCTCCTCCCCCTCCTCCTCCTCCCTCCCCCCTCCCTCCTCTCCCTCCCTCCCCTCCCCCTCCTCCTCCCTCCCTCCTCCCTCCCCTCCCTCCCCTCCTCCTCCTCCTCCTCCCCCCTCCTCCCCCTCCTCCCTCCCTCCTCCCTCCCTCCCTCTCCTCCTCCTCCTCCTCCTCTTCCTCCCTCCCTCTCCACCCCTCCTCGTGTGAGCTATGTCCGATTTGCTCTCCTCCCTCACTTTCCCTTTCTACCCTTTGGGGGTGGGGGGGGATATACCAAATTTTGTAGAAGTCCGTTTGGAAAATTTTCTTTGAGCAACCTAACCTAACCTAACCTAACCTAACCTAATCCAGCTTTAAATACAGGAACAAAATAAGAAATTTCTTACATGTTATCTGTGGCGAAAAAATCTAACACACATTATACAGGAATTCCCAAAACTGCATTGCGCGCCTTTGAGAACACTGTAAAGATTGTATTAAATTTTGGACGATGTTTTGCACACCAGCTGAGGCCATCCCTTCCTACCCCCTCCTCCTCCTCCTCCCGCCCTAAAACCCCCTCCCTTGTCCCACACCCTCCCCCCTTCCTTGTCCCACACCCTCCCTCCTTGTCCCACACCCTCCCCCCTCCTTGTCCCCTCCTTGTCCCACACCCTCCTCCTTGTCGCACACACCCTCCCCCTTTTCCCCACATACATCCATTCTCCTCCTCTCTCCCCCGTCATACACCCTCCCCTTCTCTTCCTGCCTCACGCACCTTCCTCCTCCTCCCCACACACCCTCCCCATCCTTCCTCACACCCGCCTCCCCCTCTCTCCCCCTCCTCCTCCCCCCCCTCCTCCTCCCTCCTCCTCCCCCTCCTCCTCCCTCCTCCTCCCTCCTCCTCCCTCCCCCTCCCCTCCTTCTCTCCCCAAGAAGTTGCGTCGTAACTGAAGCAGTATTAGTTCACCAGCGGGGAATATCACGCGGTCTTGGCATACGTCTATTGTCAGGCACGTACACAAGTTTGTCGTCCTCCCTCCCAACCCGTCCCTCCCCCCGTCCCTCCCCCCCCCCCCTGTCCCCCTCCCCATCCCTCCCCCCGTCCTCCCCATCCTCCTCCCCTGTTCCTCCCCTTCCTCCCACCTCTCCTATGTTGTTAGTTAGAGGAAGTTTGGTGATGTTCCGGGGTCAGTCTCTGCCCTCCCTGCTGTTCCCCCTGCCCCCTTGTGCCCCCCTTGTGCCCCCCTTCCCCTTGTGGACAAGTAGGAAGTTTGGTACGCGTTGTTGGGTTAATTCTGCTCTTGAACCTGGAATAGATACGAGTATGTGTATACCTCCATTTAACGGACAATACGGAGAGGAGAGTCCGTTATACAGAGGGTCCGCTAGATGTGATACCTTCTCTACCTATACTTCGCTAAAAATCAATATATATTTTAGTGTATTTGTGTATAATTAATGTAAATGGTATATTGTTATTTATATAATCCAGGTGCGTGTAATGTTAGGACGTGTTTAATACATGTATAAACTATAATATTGTTAGTGTGAACAATTTACATGTGAACACCAGCAAAACACACTCTTATGAAAGTGGATTAATTATTTATCTGGTGAAAATTAATTAGTTATTAATATCGCGCAAACTTTCATAGCATAATTACCGCTTTTTTTTATTAAATTGTGAATTAGTTTTTTTTTCAAATAATTATTAAAAGCATATGTGGTTAAAGGTGATTATTATTATTATTATTGTTATTATTATTATTATTATTATTATTATTATTATTATTATTATTATTATTATAGCCAACACGACTGGAATTTGGGACATGTTTAGCACAAGAGTTAGCATGACACATACTGTAGACCGGAAACTTTGACTGACTTAGGCGGGTTGACTGAATGTTTTAATAAGTCGGACAGTTATCAAGTGGTTCGGCTTTAGTAGAGGTCAAAGGTCAGTGTCACAGTGAGGTCAAAATTTTTGGTTTATAATTGGCGAGTGACTGAATGATGCTTATGTTGTGTGTGTGTGTGTGTGTGTGTGCGCTAATGGTTCTGAGTACTAATGGACTCAAATTAGCTACAGTCTTTAATGGTACTCGATTCTGATAACTGTTAATAAGCCTTAATGATGCTCGATGTTAATGGGCAGTTGGGGCCAAGGCTTATATTAGTAGTTTGGATGCTATTTGACCATCACCACTTGCGCACACACAGACGCACACACAGACACAAACTCACACACACACACTCAGACACACACTCAGACACACACACACACACACACACTCAGACACACACACACACACATTCAGACACACACACACTCAGACACACACACACTCACACACCCTGCTGAGCATTTCACTTATACGTTTATGCATAATTAAGTTGAACATTGAACGAGAGTGAACGGCTTATACTCACGAATATTCCTCCCCTCCATTACACGTGACGATGATGTTGAACAGTGTGGAAAAGTCTACGGTTCTCACAATGAACATTTCACTTACATTTAGATGAACATTGAAACATGTATATGTTTCACGACGAAAATTAAACCACGTTTTTTACGGACCACCTGAAGTTTAGACACCCTAGCTTATTCACCTGAAGATTAACCAACTTATGTTAACCTAACCTGATCTGAGCTAGCCAAATTTAACCTAATCTAAGCGATACTTAATCTAACCAACCAAACAACTTTACCTAACCAAACCTAACCTAATCCTCCAGGTAGTGTTTAGTTGGTCAATCTTCAGGTGAAATAACCTTGAGTGCCTAATCTTCAGGTGACCCCTCTATCTCAATGAATACTAACTAAATCAGTGTGTGTGTGTGGCGCCAGGCAGCAGGTGTGGTGGTGTCTGGGGATAAGGACAGATGTCAAGGTCAAAGGTCTCCAGGTCAAGGTCAGGTTAAGGTCAGGAGTAAGTGTGTATAAAAACCATAAATATTTTGGCTGGATCCTGGGCTAGCTAGTATCCCTGCTCTACCCCCTTCTACCCCCGCCCGCCTGGCCGCCCGCCCATCTTGATCAAATTCGGTCCTCTTGCCACCCACTCTCCCTTACCCCCACCATCACTCTTCCCCCCACCATCACTCTTCCCCCACCATCCCCCTTCCCCCACCATCCCCCTTCCCCATCACCCTTTTCCTCGTTTCTTCCCTTTCCCCCTCTTTCTCCTTCTCCACCTCCTTCTCTCTTCCCTTCATCCACCTCCCCCTTCCCCCCCACACAACGTAACAAATCACCCTCCCCCCCCAAAAAAGGAAGGGTTGGGGGAGGGTTGGGGGAGGATTGGGGGGTGGGGGTGGGAGTGGGGAGGATAGCAAAGAAATAAAACTAAAAAACACTTGAGTGATAGTAATGAAACTTGGCAGGTTTGTTGATTGCTTGTTGACCAATAACAGCCCCATTTACTGGTGGGGGAGTGTTAGGTCAGAGGTCAAGGTCGGTAATCTGCAAACGGTGTATTTTGAAAACAATCTGGGAAGTGAGAGAGAGAGAGGGGGGGGAGGAAAAGGGGGGGAGAAGGAGGGAGAGGGTGGAAGGGAGAGAGAGAGGGAAAGAGAGAGAGAGGGAAAGAGAGAAAGAGAGGGAGGAGAACAGAAAGACAGAGACACAGGGAGAGAGAATTATTTTTATCCGACCTAGTTACATCACACAATTTTTTTTCCACAATTCCAAAACCTCGCGGACAGTTTCTACCTGAGGGAACTAGACAACAATGATGCACCTGTACTTTATCCCGTCCATGGTCGTGACTCCAGGTAATTGCTTCAAACTCTGTCCATCTTGTATCCGGGTGAAATATATTTGTTGTAACATAGAGAGACACTAATTGGCCTCTGAAGTTTGCTGCAGAAATGCTTCAACGTTGGAAGATGGTTAGTGTGTGTGTGTGTGTGTGTGTGTGTGTGGGTGGTTAGCAATGATCAAGACCTCTGCCACTTAACCCTATTATTAGCGAGCTGATATTGTACTCCACTTACACATACACACACGCACCTAGTCGACAACAGGTACACATATGTGGTGTGAATTAACCGTGGACTGGATAATGCGACTCAAATTTAATAAATACGCCTGAAAATGAATAACAATGAGTTTAATGTATGTTATAGGGGGGGGAGCATTGTTGACGTATTATACCTCCTATCATGCGGGTATTGATCGTATAATCCGTGAGAATGATGATACGACCGTGTATAATTACAGAGGCAAGTTAAGGTGATAAAATACTTTGTACGGACGAGACTTATGTTGTGAAGGTACTATTAATGTTATTTGTCGAGGCTTATGGTAGCTTTATTTAATTTTTGTATACTTTTTTAATGAACACGGATGTAATAAGGCTTAGGAGTATTATAATGTGCTTCCTAAATTGATTCGTGTGTGTGGAAGATGGCTTTGTTGTTTGTTCTGGGGCCAAGTATAATCGTCCTTCATTATACTCAAGTGTTTAGGACCAGGTTTAATAGTAATAGTGCTTTTAGTCTCACTCACATGAAGCATAATGACATTTCCATCATGGGAAGATATGTTAAAGCGGCGTTTCTGCATAATTATTGTAATTATTATAATTCTCTTCGTCTTATACAAGCATAATAAACACTTATACCTGTGTGGGAGTTAAAAAGGAAAAAAAAGGAGTCATATGTTAATTCACTCTATCACTTCAAGGATAAAAAGAAATAATAATAATAATAATAATAATAATAATAATAATAATAATAATAATAATAAAAATAATACTCTTATATTAAGTTATAAATAGTTTCTCTACAAGTCTTAAGAATAGAGCTTTATAAGAGCTAAGGTGTTTCTCAGACTACGAGTATAATAATAGTATTTTATGGGCGTTATAACGTGGTAGTGCTGTGTGTTAAATTTATAGATAAGCATAATATAAATTTTGTGTTGCTTCTTTACTACACGATAAGTATAATAGTTTCTGTCTTTGTGTTATGGTCTGATTCTGTCTGTCCGTCTGTCTGTCTGTCCGGTAAAGGTAATCAGATTTATACCTCTTGAAGTATATGTCGACGCAGTACACGGTGCCTCAGTGATGCTAATTACTGTAGTTGCCATAATGACGATGATGATGATGATGATGATGATGATGATGATGGTTGCTTTTGAGTGGTGTGTATCATAGGTTATATATATCGCAGTACTGTATGATCATTGTGGCTTCAGGTATAATGCACCGGTGACCGTCATAATTGACTCCCTCCCCCACAAATTGGATGTGTTGTTTGTGTATAAGGGTGATATTGCCCCTCCCCCCTCCCACCTCTCCATGGTGTGAGTTGTAGGTAGGTAGATAGGGAGGGAAGGAGCAGGGTGTGACTCAAGGGTTTGTAATGTAATATATAAACATGCCTACATACATATTCATAATATACAGTGCACACAGCCGAGCAATCTGTCGCCCACAGTTATGCAGGAATGATCCCGATAATTTGATTCTCTCATTAACTGTTGTATCGTTTTTGGGAAGCATGATTTCAGTTAATTATAATTACTGGAGTAATTAGATATGTATCTCTTGAATGTATTACTAATCCAAGGCTGAGATATGACCCGCCGCAATTAGTGTGTGTGTGTGTGTGTGTGTGTGTGTGTGTGTGTGTGTGTGTGTGTGTGTGTGTGTGTGTGTGTGTGTGTGTGTGTGTGTGTGTGTGTGTGTGTCTTCTTTTTAATGCCCTCCGTCGTCCGTATAATGAGACAGACAAAGAGACAGAGGTTTGAGAAACACAAGGGAGAACAGATGAACAAAGTCCAACCACCACCACCCTCACCCAGCCACCATAACTAGAGTGTCAACACCACTAAACACACACACACACACACACACACTCTGTTTGTTCCTCGTCAGAGAATCTATCACCCCTTGAAGCCCCTCATCGAACAAAGGCGCCATTAGTGGGTATCTTCGTGTACATCTATGACAGTGTGTGTGTGTGTGTGTGTGTGTGTGTGTGTGTGTGTGTGTGTCAAGGTGCTAAAAGGAGAGCCCCTTTTATTAGTGGTTAAATGTTGGTAAAAAAAGATAGGCAGAAAATTGGTGCGTTTGTTAAAAGGTAAATAACGGTGAGAAGAAAAAGTGGTTCGGGGCAATTTTTTGAATGGTTAATGATGGTAAATGACTGAGGTTAAGGGGCATCTTTTAAGGGGCAAGTATTAGTAAATGACTCGGGTTTAAGGGGCATCTTTTACCATGTAACACCCATACCTTCCCTACTCCGACAGCCCCTCCCTACACAACCCCCTACACCCATCACTCCCATCACACCCCATCACACCCCCTACACACACACTCCTCTCTACACACACCTCCCTCATAATAATACCCTCCCCACATTACCACACCTCCCCACATTACACACATCCTTCCCCTACCTCCCCACACACCCTCCCTACCCTCTACACACACACACACCCTCCCTACTCCCACACACACACACCTCCTCCTCTACCCCCACACACACACCCCTCCCTACCCCCCACACACACACCCCTCCCACCCCACACACACCTCCCTCCCTACCCCCACACACACACCCCTCCCTACCCCCCACCACACGCTCGATCTGGACTCGTCTGGTACACTCTGGCTGCCGGAAAAGATATTATTAGAGACATTTAAAAGGATTTGCAATGTGTCATTAAACTTACACTCCGTTAATTCTCTCCGGTAGCGGTCTTGTTGCCCGTAGCGCCAAATATTTTTGACGGAGGGGCAATATTCTGTTCTCTCTCTCTATTGGGGGTTGTGTGTGTGTGTGTGTGTGTGTGTGTGTGTGTGTGTGTGTGTGTGTGTGTGTGTGTGTGTGTGTCTGTGTGTGTGTGTCTGTGTGTGTGTGTGTGTGTGTGTGTGTGTGTGTGTGTAGCAATTATCGTTCGTTTCTTTGCTTCTCTTTTTACTTTACCTTTTTCTTCTCTCTCTCTCTCTCTTCCTTTTTCCTTCTTATTCTTCTGTTGTTGGACGACAAGAAGGTGATTAACAGGTACAATCTTGAGGGTCTTGTTATGTTGCGAGTGTTAGGTTAGTGTTGCGAGTGTTAGGTTAGTGTTGTGAGCGTTAGTTTAGTGTTGCGAGTGTTAGCTTAGTGTTGCGAGTGTTAGTTTAGTGTTGCGAGTAAGTATAGTTTAGTGTTGCGAGTGTTAGGCTGAAGTGTTGCGAGTGTTAGTTTAGTGTTGCGAGTGTTAGGTTAGTAAAGTTGCGAGTGTTAGTTTAGTTGCGAGTGTTAGTTAGTGTTGCGAGTGTTAGTTTAGTGTTGCGAGTGTTAGGTTAGTGTTGCGAGTGTTAGGGGTTAGTGTTGCGAGTGTTAGTTTAGTTGCGAGTGTTGTGTTAGTGTGTTGCGAGTGTTATTTTTAGTGCTGCGGGAGTGTTAGGTTAGTGTTGCGAGTGTTAGTTAGTGTTGCGAGTGTTGTGGGTTAGTGCTGCGAGTGTTAGGTTAGTGTTGCGAGTGTTAGGTTAGTGTTGCGAGTGTTAGGTTAGTGTTGCGAGTGTTAGGTTAGTGTTGCGAGTGTTAGGTTAGTGATGTGAGTGTTAGCTTAGTTTTGTAAGTGTAGTTTAGTGTTGTGAATTTTGGTTTAGTGTTGTGAATGTTATGGTGATGACCTGAGAACATATAGTGGTGTTGTTGTGGGTGTGGGTTCTTTATTGGGGTTATGATAAGGGGTGGGGGGAGGGGGAGGTAGTTAGCCATGTTATTGCCTTAAGCAGTCTAATTGAGGGGCATTAAGGTAGTTGAAGGGGTCGTGGGGAAGTATATTGAAAGGGCAATTAGTAGTGTTATTGCTCTAATGAAGGGTAGTTTAGTAGTGCTGTCAATGCCCCGGGTGAGGGTAATTACTGCCTTTTTGAAGTGATTACCTGGAGAGAGAGAGAGAGAGAGAGAGAGAGACGCAGGTAATTACAGGTCGTTTTCTTAGATACGATTGTGTATGTGTGTGTGTTAATGTGTACGTGTTTGTGTTAATGTGTACATGTGTGTGTTAGTTCCGTGTTTACAGTCACTAATGAGTGTGTTGATGTTTATCTACAGTCGGAAGGGCAGAAACTGACGAATTATTCCTTGAGTGTCATCCATAGTGTCTGTCTGTCTGTCTCTCTGTCTGTGTCTCTCTGTCTGTGTGTCTGTCTGTCTATCTCTGTCAGCACTACACCAAGAAAGCCTTCACCGCCTCAGACAGAAGGTGGCCGTGTTTAGCCGCGGGTGTTGATGCAGTTTTCTGGTATTTTATAATAATGGTTTCTCTCCATTATGTCGCTCCCATTATTAGTGGCCATTATGCCTCACCTGCTACCTCCTTTCTCTCACCCTCCCTTCCTCACCTCCGCTCACCCTTCTATCCTTACCTCACCCTCCCCTCCTCACCTGACACATACATACATACATACACAGCCACACATGGTCAGACTTACATGTATGCATCCCCCCCCCCCTACACTCACACATTATCATAATTTTTACCACTTGTAATTTTTTTTGTTATGGTTACCGCTGTCATCACCTGCGTTTTCTATATCAACTTCCGCCGTTTTCCAAAGTTTTCGCATCACTTTTTATTGTTTTCTTTTTTTCTTTTTTTCTTTTTTGAGAGTTTGGTCGTTTTGATGTTTTTTGTGTTTATTCTTTTTGTAAACTTTTGGGGTTTTGTTGTTCTTTTTATGGTGGATTTTGTTTATTTTTGGTTTAGTTGTTTTGTGGGTTTTTGTCCTTGTTTATATCAGTGATGTTTTTGTATGTTTTTTGTTTATTCTTTGTTTTCATGTTTTTTCTTTGTTGTGATTTTATTTTTTTTCTATGTAAAGATTTTTGGGTATTTTATATTTTTTTATAAAATGATTTTGGTTATTTGTATTAATTAATTTATTTTATTTTTTTTTTTTACTTCAAAGTTTATAAATTTATAAAGATTTTATTATTTCAGATTTTTTTTTCGGTTTTATTTCCTTACTTGATGGGATTATTTTTTATTTAATTTTTTAAATTTTCTGTCGCAATTTTTCTTTAATCAAGACTTATTCTGTTAACAAGACTTACATTGAAACCTATATTTAGCGGAATATACGTGAGAGGTTAGTCCATTAGGTCAAAGTCCGTTAAATATGAAACCATTTTAACGGACAATATGTAAAGGATTAGTCTGTTAGATTAAAGTCCGTTAAATATGAAGCCTCTATATAACGGGATATGTAAGAGGATAGTCCGTTAAAGTCCGTTAAATATGAAACCCTTATTTAACGAACCATATGTAATAGGTTTAGCTCGTTATATGGAGGATTCACTTTGTGTTAACACCAGCGACCTTCAGCACCGTGCTCTGTTGTCATAATTATTTAGCCTTTTTTTAATATATACATACATACACACCTGTATACACGTTATATACTGTATAATATAACTCATACTTTTGTTTACTGGCTATTGTTTATAAAGTTGTAATATTGTCCAGTGTTGTTCCTACATGAGAGAGACTACTACAGGATATATATTTTATTTTTAGCTTTTTTTTTCAACTATATTTAATCCAAACTCTGTGATGTGTAGGGGAGACTGTGGTGGTGGTAGCAATGGTGGTGGTGGTGGTGGTAGTGGTAGTAGAAGTGGTATTGGTGGTACTGATGGTGGTGGTGGTGGTGGTAGTAGTAGTAGTAGTAGTGGTGGTGATGATGGTACTGGTGGTAGTAGTAGTGGTGTTAGTGGTAGTAGAAGTGGTGGTGGTGGTAGTGGTAGCAGTGATGGTAGTAGTAGTAGCAGTGGTGGTGGTGGTAGCAGTGATGGTAGTAGTGGTGGTGGTGGTAGTAGTAGCAGTGGTGGTGGTGGTAGCAGTGATGGTAGTAGTAGCAGTGGTGGTGGTGGTAGCAGTGATGGTAGTAGTGGGAGGGGAGGTAAGGCTATCATCCGGGAATAGAATGATACAAGCTGTAGAAAATGGTGATATTTGTGGTAATGATGATAGTTATGTTGATTAATGATGACAGTAATGTTGACGGATGATGATGGTGATGATACACTGACCGTACCAAAATATAACGTAGGTCAATGTGTTATATTTATCATCAGAGATTAAATCATTTTTTCTCGATAAGATTTAGATGGAAAAAATGTATTACTGTTACAAGATGTAAGTGATTCAGATACATACACACACACACACATACATAAACACACACACACTCATACATACATACATATATACATACATACATACATACATACATGCATACAGTACATGCATACACTCACTCGCACACATACACACACACACACACACACACACACACACACACACAGAGCACCGGGTCATTCACTAGATCAGTAGAAGGGTGTCGCCGTAAAGTTACCAGGAGGCCGCGGTACATCAGGCCAGCAGAGTTCAATACGGAGAGTTGGGGAGAGTTAGTTGGTGGAGAGAGAGAGAGAGAGAGAGAGAGAGAGAGAGAGAGAGAGAGAGAGAGAGAGAGAGAGTAAAAAGAATAAAAGACAGACTGCAAGAAAAAGACAAGGAGACAGAGAGACACAGACACAAACAGACAGACAGACAGAGACAGACAGACAGAGACAGACAGACAGACAGGACATCCCCCTTCCATGAAGTTGTCGCACAAAATTGGTAACTCAGGAGCCAGACAGAAGGCCCCGCTACCACCGTCATCACAGAGCAGAAGAACAAAATGGAAAATGACAATACCGCTGTCCGCTAGCTCGTCACTCCTACAAGTTTGGTGAGCAAACTTTTGTTGATGCTGTGATGGTCCCAAGTCTTCTGGTGGTGAGGGAGGGAGGGAGGGAGATGATGAGAGAAGACTGGAAGGTGGTAAGGGAGGAAAGTGCAGGAGGTGATGAGGGGGGGAGGTGGTGGAGGAGGAAAGGAGGCAAGGTGGTGAGGGTGTAAGGTAGGTGGTGAAGGAGGCGGGTGGTGATGGGGAGACACTGAAGGAAGAGACAGTGAGGAAAGGAGATGGTGAGGGAGGGAGAGAGGTGGTGAGGGAGGGAGAGAGGTGGTGAGGGAGGGAGATGGTGAGGGAGGGAGAGTTTGATTAATTATCTCTCTGGTTAAAGAAGGTTGTTCTGAGGCTTCACTCTGAGTGCATGTTTTGGTGAGTACACTTTCCTTTGATGCTGTAATGATCTCGAGTCTTTAGGAAGGACTGACGAGGGTGGTGGTGATGGTGGTGGTGATGATAGTGGTGGTGATGGTGATGATAGTGGTGGTTTTGGTGGAGGGTGATGGTGGTGGTGATGAGGGTGTTGGTTGTGATGCGACGGTGTTGGTTGTGATGCGATGGTGGTGATGGTGGTTGGAGTGTGGTAATGTTGAAGTGTATAAGTGACTTTGGAGGAGATCGCTGGTGTTGAAGATGAAGAAGGAGCGATGCTGTTAGTGGAGGTGAGGAGGAGAGTGGAAGATGAGTAGGAGGGAGGGAAATGATAAGTAGGAAGAGGAGGGGAGGAATTGATAAGTATAAGGGGAGAGGAGTTGATGAGTAGGAGGGAGAGAGGGGAGGTAGGAGAAACGGGGGAGGAGGGAGGGTAGGTAGAGAAAGGGAGGAGAGAGGAGGGAGAAGAGACGGGGGAGGAGAAGAGAGGGGAGGTAGGAGGGAGCGGGGGAGGAGGGAGGGAGGTAGGAGACGGAGGAGGAGAAGGAGGGAGAAGAGGAGAAACAATGGTACAGGAAAAAGTTTAATTAGATATACAAGTTGGTGCCTCCGGGATAAACAGAGATTTTGTTTGTTTGTTTTTGTCCATATAGCGTCTGTGGGGAGATAAGGGGAATAGGTGGGGAGAGGAGGGGTGATGATAGGGGGCTAGGGTAGGCAGGTGTGGGGAGAAGGGGAGAGAAAACAGGGAAGGGTAGGGAGGAGGGAGGTAACAGAGAAGGTTGGGATGGGGAGAAAGAGGTAACAGAAGGTTGGGGAGGTAGGTGGGGAGGAGGGAGATGACAGAAGGATGGGAGAGGAGAGATAGCTGCTGCAGGAGACAGTATAGTAGAGAGAGATAAGTTCATTTAGTTCATCCAAGCTGAAGAGACTTTTAATTCAGCCTCTTGATTCTCTTATCTCGGGTAGACAGTGAACCAGAGGGAGGAGCAAGGAGGTGGAGGCGAGGGAGAGGTGAGGGGAGAGGTGAGGGAGAGGGTGAGGGAGGGAGGTAGTGAGACATAGGGAGGCGGGGGGTGGGAGGGAGGGAGGGAGGGATGGGTGGGGGAGGGAGACAGGTGAGGTAGAAAGGGTAGGGGAGGTAGGTGAGGGAGAAAGGCTTAAGAAAGTTGAGGGGCATAGGGAGGCGGGGGAGGGAGGGGGGTAGGTATAAGGAGACGGGGAAGGAGGGTGACGGTAGGGGTGGTGGTTGGGAGATGAAGGAGGGAGGAAGGAGGGAAGGAAGGAAGGAGGAAGGACGACACCATAGAGTAATGAGAGAGGAGGTAAACAAGTGGGTTCCTTCCATCTTTTGTTTACTTGTTATTGATCACAGCCTCTGTCCTGCCTCGCCCACACATACCTAATGTGGGGGGTGTGTTGTGTAGGTGTGTGCTGTGTACGTGTGTGTGTGTGTGTGTGTGTGTGTGTGTGTGTGTGTGACCATCATACACACATCCCAACATTCATGAGATCTCACGTTTATATTCCTCCTCGTCCATTCCCATATTTTATTCCTACATTCAGCATTCCGTTTTCATTCCTACATTCACTGTTCCTTTTTTCACCTTCCCACATTTTCATTTTTTTTCATTCCCATATTCCTTAATGCCTATAATTTATTCCCACATTTCATTCCTTCATTCCTGCTTCCCCATTCTTACACATTCCGACATTCCCAAATATCACATTCCCATATTGTTAATAATTTCTATCATTCCATTCCTACTTTACCCCACTCGTACATTCCCACATTCCTATAAGTTCATTCCCACATTCCACTTTTACATTCCTACACGTACTTTCCAATATTCCTATAATTTCATTCCCACATGTTTAAATTCTCACATTCCAGTCCTTCATTACCACACTCGCACATTCCCATGATTCCATTCTCATAATTCCATTCCCACATTCCCAGTGATTGCCAATCAGGTGAAAAATTGGCCGGTATAAAGATTCTTAACGGGAGGCAAAAATGAGGAACTCGCCAATCAGATCCACAGGAAAATAGGCAAAGATTTGTGAGTGGGGAAGTAGGGGGAGTAAAGTGGAAGATTTAGGGTGGAAATATGGAGAGGGGAGAGAGAGAGACGTTTGAAATTAACTTTTTCTGTGTGAGTTTGTTCCTTGATGGTGAGGGATGATGATAGTGATGGTGCCAGAGTGTATATCGCATGGTTCTGGACAGTTGAGGTGGTAGTTGGGCAGCACTAAGGGACGATCCTGGTTAGTTTAGCTCGTGAAGGTTATAGCCAGTAAGATGACCTGACCTGACTTGACCTGACCTGACCCACGTAACGTCTCACTTAACCCGCCGCTAAATTGATGCTGCTCCGGGTCCTTTAGTTTGGGTGGGTGGGTGGGTGGGGGTGTGTAGTTGAGTGTGTTGGGGTGTTTATGGGTGTAGGAGGAGGGGGTGTTTGTAGGTGTGTGTGTTGTGTGGGTATGTGTGTGTGCGTGCGGGCGTACGCCGGTTATTGATGTGGTTTCTTTGTGGACCAAATATTTGTTTATGCGTGGTTGTGTACTTGTTTTCGGCAGCGTTCCAGGATAGTGAAGAGCTTCAAAGAGTTGGAGACTGACAGATCTGTTTAAGCCGACTAGAGAGAGAGGCTTATCCATCGTATATACTGAGACTGTTAATGGGTGGTGGTGTGTGTGTGTGTGTACGCTTACGTATTTTTAAAGAGGATATAAGAAATGAACTTTATTACCTTTAAAATATTAATATATTATGTGGGATATGCATAATTAAACAGTTATTTATATATATATATATATATATATATATATATATATATATATATATATATATATATATATATATATATATATATATATATATATATATATATATATATTAATTATTCACACAAAGTCTTACATTCTGGGATGACTGTAAAAACAGAAATTACATTAAATATGCTCACTAAGCTACATTTTCTGAGGATGGGTATGAGATTATATTAAATATGCTCACCGAGTTACCTTTTGGGGGTTGAGGATTTATTAAGTGATATTATTAATGTTGAAAAAGTTTAGATCAGGCAGGAAGAGGAGATTATGTACCGTGATGTTGTGTGTGTGTGTGTGTGCGTGTGTGTGTGTGTGGAACTCTCATCTCTATAGTTCTGTTCCAATAAGCAGCGAGATAGTGAAACATGGGTTGGTCTGACCGCAGACTTTTAGTATGTGGTGAAACGTGGGTTGATATAACCGTAGAGTGTTTGGGTGTCTCACGATATGTATGCGCGGGTTTTGTATGTATGGTCGTATGTACAATATATATATATATATATATATATATATATATATATATATATATATATATATATATATATATATATATATATATATATATATATATATTTCATTTTAGTCCATATAACCGCGCACTTTGAACATATAATCAACGACGATATATATATTAGTTCGTTTCTCTCCTCTAATCGTAACTATAATTCTCCTTATTTATCCATTCCCTTATTCCCTTCTTTCTTAATAATTCCCTCGTTTTGTTGGTATGCCATTATAATAATATATTGAAATAATTGACGTAATTTTTAATAAAGATAAAGCATCGCTATACTTGTTTGTCATGTTCCTGCCACTATGTAGAAATGATTTAGACCAACTCCTTTGCTTGGGGGTGAAAAGTTTAATGAAATACCGTCACCGAATTCAATGTTGAAATAATTTTGAGTAAGTAGTTCCCGCGGAGGAAGAAAAGTAATGTGGGTATAATAATAATAATAATCGTTACTATAAAGAAAGTTCCCGTTTTCTGTTTCTCTGTTATTGGGGGAATAATAGAAAACGGAAAGTTATACTATAGAACATGAAACCTCCATATAACGGACTTTTTATATAATCCGTTCGATGGCGGTATTACATTTAATGATCCCTCGATGTAACGGACTTTCATATCGTTATAGTTCGTTAAATGGAAGTTTTACCTCTAATCTACCTTCGATATAACGGGATTTTCTCTCCATACAGTTCGTTAAGTAGAGGTTTCACTGTACGTTTATTTATCCAGTATAACGAACAAACAGGTGTTTCTTTGGTTTACTTAACGTATCGAAATCTTGAAAGCCTTAAGTTATGATGACCTGGTAATGGTGTGTGAGAGAGAGAGGGAGAGAGAGCAATAGTCGACCAGGGTGGAGAGTATAATGGTTTTCCGATGGTCGACGACAAGTGAAAATCTAGTTCAGGTCAACTGAAATCGCGCCGCCACTTGTACGGGCCTGCCAGCTGGGTTTTGCAATTTATCACTGACTTTCCAATACTGGGTTTTTGTTGGTGTATGGGGCTCTCCTGCGGTGTTGACTTCATTTTTCTTTTTGAACTTTGAGAAGATATAATTTAGTCGAAATAATATATTTTTTTTCCTTTTAATAACTTATTACTACTTTGTTTTTATGAAGAAATTGTGATTTTTTCTTATGAAGTCAAATGTATTTTTTATATATATTTGGTTATATGTATTTGAATAGAGTTTTAAGCAATAAATGATGGCTTTTGTAACACACTGTATATTAAACAAAAGAAAGAACATATACAAGGAAAATATTTGAGGTAAATGCACCCACCAATTAAATGTATCAATATGTATTTGTATTGGGAGATACTGAAAATTCCGGATACAAGAGAGCTTTCTGGTTAGTTAAATACCGGACAATATGGCTTTGGCTGTAACATGAATCAGCCGGCAAACAAAATATGAGGGTTTTTTCCAGTGGGTGTTTGTGTGAAGCAAGTTTCAATTAGTTTCAGTCAACATTTAATGGGCCTGTGCCGAGTAGGTGGATGGGTACGATTAGGCACCCCCATTTATTTCACCTGATGATTAAACATCCAAACGTTAAACTAACTTGGCCGAACCTAACCTAACCTAACCTAACCTAACCTAACCTAACTTAACTTAACTTAACTTGAGAGAGACAGAGAGAGAACAAGATCCATTGCCCGAATTTCTCTCGTGGTGCGTTCCCCCTGCCGCCCTTTCCCTCCTTACACACACACACACACACACACACACACATGGAAGGTTCTCAGCTGCGGCCGTTCATCCCTCGTGAGGGTCTGGGTAAACTGACCAATTCTCACTCCAAGAGGACACACGTCAGTTGACACAAGGGAGTCCAGCGTAAGCCAATATTAGTATAGCTTTACCTCCCATGTCCTTCTCAAGTGTGTGTGTTGGGGGTGAGGGTGTGGGTGGGTGTGTGTGGGTGGGTGGTTGGGAGGGAGGGAAGGCGAGTGTGGGTTGATGGGTGGGTAGGAGGGTGTGTTTTTTTTGGGGGGGGGGAGTGAGAGGGAGGGGGGTATGTGTGAGTGTAGAGTACATCACCCAAGTTCTCAACATACAAGGTACATATGTGTAACTACACACACACACACACACACACACACACACACATCAGAAGCGCATATACCCACCTCGTAAAATACCCCCCTCCCCCCCACACGCCTACCTCATGCATATCTCCTCACACATTCCCCTCAGCATCCAAAATACCAGCATGTATATATATTTATTTATTTGCACAGTATATTCAGGCAGTAATTGCTTACACTGTACGGTCTTTTCATCTTGTGTGCCGTCTTCTGGCTGTGTTGCTTACTCTCCCTCCCTTTCCCTTCCCTCATCCTTCCCTTCCCCTTCCCTCCTCCCCTCCCTCTCTCTCCGTCCTCCCTTGCCCCCGCGACCTACCTGTGCCTGAACACACAACCATCGGCTCAACACTCCCCCCACTTTTTTCCCTCCCCACGCTTGTCTTCACTACAACGTACCGAAGTGTGTGTGTGTGTGTCACGTTGTAAGAATCGTTGTTATCCACAAATACCAGCTGGTTGTGACTATAACTACTACACCATACCACCACTCTCATATAACCAAACCATTACCACTCCACCACTTTCATCTTCACACACCACACCACAACCATATCTGATACCACATGCAATACACATTATGTCAGTATAGTTCACATTCTTCACTCCCCCGCCTCTACTCCTCAACACACACACATGTCTCCTGAGGGTGGCTACTAGAAGGCTTTCAGCGAGAATATTCCTTTTACCTTTGTATCAGGGGTGGCGGTCTGCTCCCTGATACTGTGTGTGTGTGTGTGTGTGTGTGTGTGTGTGTGTGTGTGTGTGTGTGTTACGCACCCACTTGACACATTCACTCGACACCCCCATAGCCACTCGACACAATCATTCGACACACTCACTAGACACATCCACTCGACACACACACACTCGACAGGTCCTCACGACACACCAAGGGTCGTGAAGGCCAGGTGAGGTGTGAGGATCTAATTCCCCAACACCGCTGAGAGTATTGTGAGTGTCAACACCGGCAAGTAGAGTTACGGCCACAGCTGTCCCGGCCAGACTCTGCTGTGAGGCCATGTAGAGTGCGGTCTTGGCTGCCGTCTGAGTCCGTAGAGTGAGTGCGGTCTGGCTGGTGTGGGGGATGGGTTGGGTTGTCGGGGTGGGTTGGTTGTCGGGGTGGGTTGGTTGTCGGGGCTGGTCGGGGTGGGGTTGGTCGTCGGGGTGGGTTGGTCGGGGTGGGGTTGGTTGTCGGGGTGGGTTGGTTGTCGGGGTGGGTTGGTCGTGGGTGGGGTTGGTCGTCGGGTGGGCTGGTCGTGGGGGTGGTTGGTCGTCGCGGGTTGGTCGGGGTGCTGGTTGTGGGGGTGGTTGGTCGTGGGGGTGGGTTGGTTGTACGAGAAAATATAGACAATATTTTGGTTGAACTATTTGAAGATCAGAATTTATTTGGTTGAACATCTGACTGATGATGGAATTTGTTAGGTTGAATTGTTTGTTTGTAAAAAAAATAAGAAATAAAATAAATAAAGTCTGATTAAGTAAATATTAGATAAATTCATTGTTTATGTAAAAAAAAAAATCAGTTGTTTAAAGACAAGCTGTTTGAATAAATTGATGAAAATTGTTTGGTTGTACTGGTCGAGAACAGAAATTACCTACCTACAGCCGAGTTGGTTGATGATATATTGGTTGACGGGAAATTCTTTTGACTGAATTGGTTGTGTGGATAGAAATGGTTGTTGGGTTGAAGACAGTTATTGGCCTGAGAAAATAATCACACCACATCTCTCTCATTCCTGACATTCGTGTGTGTCAGCAATGTTAGCATATTTCTGACATTTCTGATATTTGGAGAACTAAGAGGTGGGTGGTATGGTATTTTGTGTAGGTGTACGTGTGTGTGTGTGTGTTTTGTGTAGGTGTACGTGTGTGTTGTGTAGTTGTGCTGTGTAGGTGTACGTGTGTGTGTGTGTGTGTAGGTGTGTGTTGTGTTGTGTGTGTTGTGTGTGTGTGTGTAGGTGTGTTGTGTGTGTTGTGTGTGTGTGTGTGTGTAGGTGTGTGTGTGTGTGTGTGTGTATTGTGTAGGTGTGTGTGTGTGTTTATATCATGACAAAATACAGGATATAACACAATGTAGTTTTTTTTAGATGTGGACAACAAGAGTGACAGTTAATTGTGATTAATTAGTATAAATATTTGTTGACTGATATAGTTAATTCCTCAACTGTATATTATTCAATTATTTATTTAGACAGATGTTAATTTATGTATTTTATTTAATTCATTATTTTTAGTACATTAATTATATTTATTTTATTTATTTATTTATTTATTGTTTATAATTGGATATATATTGTGTAGATTATATGGACACAGTTAGTTGTTAATTTTGTGTTTTGAGTTCTTACTGTTTAACTGTTGAGTGGTAGGAGAGAGAGAGAGAGAGAGAGGTGGGGGTGGGTTGTGTGCGTGTGTGTCTTAACGATAAACTCGGAAGCCTTAAGTAAAAAAAAAAAGTAAGTTAGGTGTAGAAACGTAATATGCAAGTTTTTGTTTTTGTTTTTGTATTTCTGTAAAGATTTCGGAATTGTGACTTGAGAAATTTGACTTCATGCCGACAAATTTCCTCCCAGGAATTGTAAAGCTGAGCTGAGGTTAGGTTAGGTTAGGTGAGGAGAATTTGTTTTTATTTATTTTTAATTGTATATATTGCCTGTGTGGGATTTTCTTTTATTATTTTCTTCATTCTTTTGTTTTTTTGTTGTTTTTATTTTCTATTTGGGATAATCATATAGTGTGGGGCAGAAAAGTTGGTAAAATAATAGTGTGGAGATTATAGAAGTTACTTATACATTATTTATAATTCAGAAGGATTATATAGTTAAATTTAGCCTATAATTATGAGACTCTTTAACCATATAGCTTTTTATAGTCGGTAACCATATTATATAGATTTTAGTCTGTAGCATTTGGACTCGTTAACCATATATAACTTTTAACCATTGATTTCTAGACTCGTTAAACATATATAGACTTGAACATATAGCATTTAGGCACATTAACCATATAATATAGCTTTTATAGTCGTTAACCTACAGCATTTGCACTCGTTAACCATATGCTACAACTTCCTATCTCGTTAACCACATCGAAAGACAAACCAAAATCCCACCGTAGTCTCTTTCCGTACTGCCCGGGTTTATTTATCGTGCCAAGGTCGTATAATTAAACCGTAGGGATAAACAGACATTGGTTTAACAATCCCCGTTATTTGCAGCATAGAGTTCAAATGAAATACAAACACTGGGGTCGGACATATTTTTTTGTGGTGGGGGGGGGGCCCTTCTGGTTACTGTTCGGTCCTGGTCAATATAGAGGGTGGGTGGATGGGGGTGTGGGATGGAGAAGGATGAGGGGTGATGGAGGAGGGAGGTGAAGGAGGGTGAGGGGGGAGGTGAAGGAGGATGAGGGGTGAGGGAGGGAGGTGAAGGAGGATGAGGGGTGAGGGAGGATGAGGGGTGGTATATATAAGATCGTAGACATGTATGTACAAACACATGTGTACTTATATGCGCACACACACACACACACACACACATACACACACACACACACACATATTGTGTGTGTGTGTAATTACGAATAAGGCATCAAGAACGTCGCTACTACTTCAATAATAATAATAATAATGATAATAATAATAATGATAATAATAATAATGATAATAATAATGCTTATAATAATAATGGGGTTATTTAAGATTTATACCTACATACTGCACACATTTCAGCAGTGAATAACTTAACACTGGCAGGTAATTATAAATGACAGCTGGAGTCATACGTCCTTGCATCTCTCTCTCTCTCTGTATATATCGGATATAGATTACTTATGAAATATATTGAACTTAAATGATAGAAAGTCATAAGGGCTTCAGGCATGGCGTCACGTATATTACAGACATAGAAGCAAAAAATAATGAATTTTATGAGGATAAGCAATACAAATTTAAAATAAACGATAACAAAAGAAAAGAAATGCATTAACGCTTAAAAGCAAATATACGAATGTGAAAAACTAATATTTTTCTCACAAATATTTTCCTAAATGGACATAGTTGTTTTAAAGTGAATTTGACAGGTAATGGTGAGGCAGCATTAAAGCAGAACTAATATATTCAGTCGTAAATATTAATACTCAACATGGCTTTTAAACCGAGCTGATAATTATTGGTCAAAGTGTTAGGTGTGTGTCCTGTGTCTACCTGCATTTATCACTACTGGGGATCTGTTATCTGGTTAATGCTAGAAGAGGTAGTATTGCTGGTTAAGGCTACAGCATTGGTGTTGGGTTAAAGCTATAGGACTGGTGTGTGGTTAAAGCTATAGGGATGGTGTATGGTTAAGGCTACAGCATTGGTGTTGAGTTAAAGCTATACCCCTGCAACACCCCACCCCCCAACACCCTTTACCCTCCAAATCCATCCTTCACCCCAATCTGTCCCTCACAGCCCCCTCACCCGTCTCAGACCCCCACCAGTCCTTACCCCCCCACCAGTCCCTCAGCCCCTCACTCCGTCTCTCAGACTCACAGTCCTTGTTCCCCCCACCTGTCTCTCAGCCCTCACACCAGTCCTTCAACCCCACCCAGCCCTCAGCTCCCCACCCGTCCCTCAGCTCCCCCACCCTGTCCCTCGCCAGCCCCCACCCGTCCTTCTCAGCCCCACCCGTCTCAGACCTCCCACCAGTCCTTCTACCCCCCACCCGTCTCTCAGACCCCCCCACCGTCCTTCTTACCCCCACCCTGTCCCCTCAGCCCCCCACCCGTCCCTCAGCCCCCACCTGTCCTTCAGCCCCACCCGTCCCCAGCTCCCCACCCGGTCCCTCAGTCCCCCCACCCGTCCCTCAGCTCCCACCTGTCCTCAAGGCTCCCCACCTGTCCGCCTCCCACCCGTCCCTCAGCCCCACCCGTCCCTCAGCCCCACCAGTCCCTCACAGCCTCACCTGTTCAGGCCCCCACCCGTCCCTCAGCTCCCCACCAGTCCTTCCACCCCCCCCCCATAACCAGACCCATTTCTGCATTTCCTAAAATATAAATATTGCCGACGACCAATACTGTCCGGCTGTCTCCTATATCACCAAGTTCAATTCCTTGTTTATTTTTCCGATTCTCTTCATTTTGTTCGTCCGGTTATGTAAGTTTTTTTTATTAGTTTTTATTCCGGTGTTGCGGGTCATATGTGTAGGGGGGTGTCCGGTGTGAGGGGTGGGGGTCCGGTGTGTGGGGGAAATCCGGGGTGTTTGTGGGGAGGGAGGGTGCTGACTCGTAGTTCTGATAAGCCACATATCTAAAATTTTATTCCCGATTTTATTCATAGCTACAGTAATGGTGTGGGGGGAGGGGTGGGTGTGGGGGTAATGGGGCTGTGGGAGAGTAAATAATATATCAGATGAAGTAAAAGGAGAAGACTAACAAAGGTAAATAATAATAGTAGAGCGGTAAAGTATATTACTATTGGCTCCGGTAAAGGGAATATCCGAAATTTTTTATACTTGGGGCAGTAAATAGCTCCGGTAAAGGGAATATTTCAAATGAATATTATAAGAGCAGTAATATTATTCAGAGCTATAAACTTTAGAGTTAACTGTGCTGCACTATATATATATATATATATATATATATATATATATATATATATATATATATATATATATATATATATATATATATATATATATGAGAGAGAGAGAGAGATTAGTGTTCCCTTTTCTATTTTAGGTGAGTGAATCATTACCTATCCACGAAGATGACCTGCCGACGTGTACACAGGTAATCATAGTGCAGGTGTTGGACGCACACACACACACACACACACACACACACACACACACACGGTTCGCTGATCTTCCCACGGTTGTATAATTAATGTTCTTGTCTGAGTATTGTCATTATAGTTTTTTATATCGTGTGTGTGTGTGTGTGTGTGTGTGTGTGTGTGTGTGTGTGTGTCGCAGCTGGCTCTCCCAACCCACTCTCTCCTCTATAGTCTAAATTTATCTGTCATTTTCGTATGTATATGTACATGTATATATGTAGGTTTCTTATAATGTATGTGTATATAGAGGAATCATGTGTAATATAAGCGAGGTTTGGCGGCGAGGATGAAGGTAAAGCTGAACGTTATTTAAGCTTTAGCTGGTCTGTAGTAAGCTGGGTGTGATTTTTAAGCTGGGCAGATATACACTGATCTCACACACACACACACACACACACACACACTGGAAGAGATGAATAGATAAAGATAGATAGATAGTTTGATAGATAGATAGATAGATAGTCGACAATTATGAAGATGATCAAGAAGAAGAAGAAGAAGAAGAAGAAGAAGAAAATCAAGAATAAGAAGAAGATCAAGAAGAAGAAAAAGAAGAATGGACGTAGTAATGCAGAGTTTGGGTGAGAGAGACTGTCACCTGCCTGAGTGACTGTGACCTTTTACCGTGACGCCGAGTCCCTCCTTCACACCCCCCCCCCTTCACATTCTAAGAGGACCTGGATCTCCTTCCCTCTTCCCCCCTACCCCCCCCTCCTCTTCTCCCACATCACAGTACAAATGTTGGGGAACATGCAGAGTGAAGGGATGAGTGGAGGAGGGAAGGGAGGAGGAGGCGAAGGGGATGGAGGAGGGGGGGCTGGAGAAGAGGCAGCGGGTCCCTCAAGTTCCCAAAGAGCGATCTCCCTGTCTGGGAGGTCTGATGATTCAGCCACCAAGAGAAAGAGACGTTTCGGTGTGCTAGGAGATGATGTTGGTGAGATTGCGGTGAGTCAGATAGACCCCCTCTCCTTCCTTCTTCCTTCCTTCCTCTACTCACTCACTCACTCACCACTCAATCCCTTCCTCCCGCTCTTCCCTCCTTCTGGTCTACACTCATTCCCTCCCCATCCACCAGTCCCTCAGGCACTATCTCTTCCTCTCCCTCCCTCCCTCCTATCTGCTCCTTCCTCCTCGTCTTTCTCCTTTCTTTCCTCATCCTCCTTCTTCATTCTCCTTCATCCTCCTTCCTCCTCCTCCTCCTTAGCCTGTGAGATAAATTTACTCGCGATGCAGATTCCTATCGAGAGAGAGAGAGAGAGAGAGAGAGAGAGATTTGCTTATTGTGCCGGATTCGCCAACTGTGGGATTGAATCAGACGCGATACAGATTCGATTGTAAAATAGACTCGACCGCCTGAGAGATTTTGTTTTGTTTTGTCTGATAGAGAGACTCGCGGCTTTTGTGAAGTTGTTTATTTTTGAGACAGTATCAAGTGTGTGAGGTCGATTGTGTGAGACAGTATCAAGTGTGTGAGGTCGATTGTGTGAGACAGTATCAAGTGTGTGAGGTCGATTGTGTGAGACAGCTTCATGTACTTGAGGTTTCATTTCCTATTATTGAACAATGAGTAAAGATTCATTTGTTATAGTTGTAAAGACACCTAACTTCGAAGCCTAACTTCGAAGCCATGGAGGGAGAGAGAGAGAGAGAGTGTTATTCTGCTAGATAGATTCAGTTGTACGACTGATCTACTCTCATGGCCGCTGTAACTGAAAGACCGATGACAAGACAGATTCAACTCCATGACTGGAATCAGCAGCAGTGAATCAGGGTCAACAGTGAATCAGGCAAGAGAGCAGTGTATTATTCTTTTATTAGATGCATCATCCCACAGTGTTATGGATGGAGGAGGGGGGGATACAACGTGATAGTGAGAGCTGACACTGAACTTATATCCTGCCAGAGGAATGCTTGGCACTGCACCAGGACTGCACACGTGGGGTCGAGCATGCACGCACACACACACACACACACACACACACACACACACACACACACACACAGCCAGCAGCGATGATAGCATGAAACATGGTACTACATCAATGTGTCTGAGATATATGACATCAATTCCTCGTTCTTGACGCTCAGGGGTGTGACTAACTCAACCTGTGTGGGGAGAGGGGAGGGGAGGGAGGGGGAGGGGGGGAAGAGGTGAGTTCTCTGTTTTTCAAGATGGGTGTGATAACAACAGGGATGGAGGTCGGATTTTTAATTGTCTGTTTTTTTTCTGTTTTTTTTCTTTCTTTCTTTAAACCCTTGACTGCCTGCCTCCCTGCCTGCCCACTGTGCTTTTTCTATGATAAACGGGTGGGTGTAAAGGGTGGGTGGTGGACGGTAGGTATGCGGGGGGTGGGTAGGGATTTATCTGTATTTTTCATGGTATGTTATATATTCCCTGGGCTTCGATACGATGTTTTTAATTTGACTTTATTTGTGTGTGTGTGTGTGTGGGGTCCCATGGCGCACCTACCTTCCTCACAGCTTGTGGAAATCTATTTTGTTTTATATTCATCTAAAAAGACTTGTTGTCAGTACCAGAAATACAACTCTGCTGTCATACAAGGTTATCGTCACAACGTTATAACACACACACACACACGCACACACACACGCACACAGGGTAAAAAGGTAAATTAAATAAAATAGGATAAAAAAATCGATCCCCCTTCCACAAGCTCCGTCGCCTGTCACTCATACCTTGGAATACACAAATTTCTCTCTCTCACTCTCTCTCTCTCTCTCTCTCTCTCTCTCTCTCTCAAGGCTTACAGAAAACGGACTCCGGGTAGGCAAGCAGTCAGTAACCGTGGGTGGCAGGGCTATACACAGCAGCAGCAGGAGGAGGAGGAGGAAGGTAGGGAGGAGGAAGGAGACTTGAACATTCCCATCCTGACATGGTCCGCAGGGGGGAGGGAAGGAGGGCCGATCCTTCGACTGAGAGAGAGAGAGAGAGGTGGGGGGGTCTACTCTACCCCGTCGGTGGTGTGGAAAATATTGTGAAATATTCAAGAAGGAATGCGGCCCAAGGGTGGATATTTATCTCATGTCGTGAGTCTCTGGCATTCTCTGCTCTCTGGTAAATTGCCGGTTGGTTCCTGGGATGACGAATGTTGGAGGATCAGCCCACGGCGAGTCTTTGAGGAGTGTTGAGGGAGTGCTGGAGATTGTTGGGGGGTGGTGGAGATTGTTGGGGGAAGGGAATGGTGGGGGTGGTGGAGATTGTTAGGGGGCAGGAGGGAGTGGTAGAG
Organism: Homarus americanus; assembly: GCF_018991925.1. NCBI lineage: Eukaryota > Metazoa > Arthropoda > Malacostraca > Decapoda > Nephropidae > Homarus > Homarus americanus. The sequence continues at coordinate 480,143 of NW_024741913.1, read as the reverse complement.
ATTGTGGGGGGTGGTAGAGATTGTTGTGGGAGTGGTGGAGAATGTATACGAGAAAGTGAGGGGAGTGTTGGTGAGAGTGACTGAGTGTGTTGGTGAGAGTGAGGGAGAGTGTTGGTGAGAGCGAGGGGTGAGGCAACAATGAGTGACGGGTCGTGGAAATGATTAATGAGGGAGAATTTAATGGACTGTTAAGGGGGGGAGGGAGATAATGGTGGTGTAAATATAATGGAGTTGAGGTAAGAATTAGCGAATGGTGATAATACACAGGAATAATGGGTGTGTATAGTAAATTGGTGAGGGTGAATTGGGTAATGGGTAAAGGGGCTTGAAATAATGGGTTTTATGAGTGTTCTTGTGAGGATAATGGAGATAGATAACTGAATTGTGTGTGTGTGTGTGTGTGTGTGTGTGTGTGTGTGTGAGTAAGAGAGAGAATAACTAATGAGTGAGCGAATTTAGAGAGAGAGAGAGAGAGTTGACGCTTAAATTAATGGCATAGAAGATAATTTGGTACAGTTCCGCAAATGTGTTCCTACACCTCTGGTAAACCCTGGCCAACATATGACCCATAACAAACCTATCCACCAATCACGTCCGTCGTTACATTACTCATTCACCAATCACGTCCGTCGCTACATTACCATTCACCAATCACGTCCGTCGCTACATTATTATTCACCAATAACGTCCGTCGTTACATTACCATTCACCAATCACGTCCGTCGTTACATTACCATTCACCAATCACGTCTGTCGCTACATTACCATTCACCAATAACGTCCGTCGTTACATTGCCATTCACCAATCACGTCCGTCGTTACATTACCATTCACCAATCACGTCCGTCGCTGGGTTAATTACCATTCACCAATAACGTCCGTCGTTACATTGCTATTCACCAATCACGTCCGTCGCTACATTACCATTCACCAATAACGTCCGTCGTTACATTGCCATTCACCAATCACGTCCGTCGCTACATTACCATTCACCAATCACGTCCGTCGTTACATTACCATTCACCAATCACGTCCGTCGCTACATTACCATTCACCAATCACGTCCGTCGTTACATTGCCATTCACCAATCACGTCCGTCGTTACATTACCATTCACCAATCACGTCCGTCGCTACATTACCATTCACCAATAACGTCCGTCGTTACATTGCCATTCACCAATCACGTCCGTCGTTACATTACCATTCACCAATCACGTCCGTCGCTACATTACCATTCACCAATCACGTTCGTCGTTACATTACCATTCACCAATCACGTTCGTCGTTACACTTCCATTACCCATTCAATCATAAATATTGATACCACTATAATAACGCGATCTTGGTGTTTGGAGACGCGCAACTGTACACACACTCGAGCGTTTTTAATGACAAGGGTGAGTAATGGGTGTAATAATAGTGTGACAGCGACTAATAATAGATATAATGGACATGTGATCTTTTTAGACTCGTGGGTAAGTAAATAATGGAGGCTAATGGTTGGGTTGTGTTGAGCCCTAGGAATAAATAGTCAGTTGTGGTGGTAAGGGGGGAATGGGCGGAGGCGTCGGCATGATATAAATGGGTATGTGTGTGTGGGTGTGATTGTAGGTGAGGGCGTAACAGGAGTTGATGAATGGGGTGACTGAGGCGTGCTAATGGGGCATACGTGGGTAGGGTAAATGGGGGTAGGGAGGAGCATGGGAGTATGTGTATGGAATGGTTTGTGGGGGAGGGAGGGAGATATGTAGGGCCTATTGATTTTATGACACACACAGAGAGAGAGAGAGAGAGAGAGAGAGAGAGAGAGAGAGAGAGAGAGAGATTCAGCTGTCTCATTTTAATGGTATATTTTAGTACCAGTGATTGTGGCTCTGCTGATCGTTACATGTACACACTTTATTGTTCGTGCACAGGTTGTTTCTGTGTATGGATATTTCATAGTCGTTTCTGTGCACATGCTGGGTCGTACATAGGTTGGGACGTACATAAGTGGGGGAACTGGGGTTCTTGGTGTGGGGGGGCTGGTGGTGGTGTGGGGGTTGGTGGTGTGTGGGGTTGGTGGTGGTGTGGGGGGCCTAGTAGGTAGACGGGCCGTAATATGATGTATTATCATGAATTGACTCGTATCGTGAAAGCAATGTTTTATGATAGTGTGTGTGTGTGTGTGTGTGTGTGTGTGTGTGTGTGTATTTTTAATGCATAACTTTGTGAATTATGAAGTTTCGCGAACCTTTAGACATAACTAAATAATTAATATATTTGCTCTGGACAGGTGAATAGAAGGTAAATAAACAAGTGAGAATAGAAGAACGGCGGCCATGTTTGTTTTTGTATTTCATCTCGCTATTACGATGATTTTGACCAAGACATTATAGAGGTCCGTTTAACGATGAGAGAGAGAGAGAGAGAGAGAGAGAGAGAGAGAGAGAGAGAGAGTTGAACATGACCTGCGAAAAAATAAATTCGTTCTGAAATAAATTATGAATATATCTACCAAAAATATTTAATGTTGAAAGAAAAAAGTTACGATAAAATATTCAGCTTTGCGTATAAATAGATATTATAATAAGAATGTTTAAATAGGAGTTTCTTTGTCATTAACATTTCCATAATATGTGATAAAATAAGACCTTTGTTAGAGTAGAAAACAGTATTACTTTTTCAATATATTTTTTGTGGACTTATCCAAATGCACGAGAATCTATTATAATACCCGAGTTAGGTGTATGTGTGTTACAGTGGTGTTGGTACGCTGTTGTGTCCTGGTCACTTTTACACCTGTGGGTTTTCTCAGGTGTAAAGGGTTGATTGATGTAATGGATCACCTGAAGAGACTCCCTCCTCCCTCCCTCCCACCCCCCTCTCTCACACTCACACACCTTCCATCCAACCCAAGAATTTGTGTGAATTTAGTATTACACAAAATTAGTAGGCGGAGGTAACTGGTGGGTGGTGTTGAGCTGCGAGCAACTGTTCCCTAAATCATCGATCTAATTCTCTCGGCGGCTTGGATATAATCGGTGTAGTCAGGTCAGCCGGTACCTCTTGACCTGACCTGCCCTGACCTTCCCAGCTTCATTGAGGAGCAAGCAGGTGAGCGCAGGTATATGTACTCAAGCAGGTGAGGTTAATTATGTCTCCGCGAGTAGGTTCAGTTAAGTTCATGTACTCAAGCAGCAGGTGAGGTCTAATTACGTGGTGTGTTAACTGCATGCACTCAGAGCAGGTTAACGATGCTTGACCTAACCTGAGGCACGAGAGGTTAAGTTAACTGCCGCACCTCACGCCAGATCATCAGAGGGTTTAACCTGAGGTGCCACACACACACACACACATGCACACACACCAAACAGGTCAACGTAAGCGGCCGGACAACACAATCTTATATGAGTCACATCAGATGAAGGAGGTCAGGTTAATTATGTCAACTCAGGGCGATCGACCTTAAGGACCTACCTGTGTCACGCCAGGTCAAGTTAATTATGTCTCTACCTGCTGCTCGAACACATGACAGTCACAACACGTCTGCCGCCGTCTTATGTCACGTGGGGCAGAGTGGATTAGTGTTATATTATTTATAATCCAAACGCCAGTAAAGTAATTGCCCTATTAGGAAACATCGCGGGTTACATGAAGATTAGGCACCCACAGTTTATATTATTTGATGACTAAAAAGCATAACACAAACCTAACCTAACCTAACGTAAAAATATCTAGAAACAACCCCCCCCCCCCAAAAAAAAATAAAAATTAAAATAAAGGGATAAACCAAAGCATTTCGCCGAAAGTAACATCGTCAATTTTTTTTAAACCTGTCTCGAAAACGAACAGAAAAAACGTCGAAAACCCTAAAACGTTTCAGATCACGCACGAGTTATGTCTCTCTCTCTCTCAATACCTGACCTGGTCTTCTATCTCCACACCCTCGGGCCGCCGTCCATCGTGACTGCTGAGACTAGATGGACGCTATTTATCTAGGAGGTGAGGGGAGGCGGCGTCCACTCCCTCTCAAAATATCCCGCCCGAACGCTGACGAAGGAGGAGGAGGAGGAGGTGAGGGTGAGGGTGATTGAGTTTGAGGTGTATCGTTGTATTGTGTCTCATAATGGCTGTGTGTGTGTATGTGTTGGGGAATGCTTTGGGGGGTGTTCTGGAGGTTAGGGAGGGAAGAAGAAATATGTGAGTGAGCAAACAAATTGAATAACACCTACCCACACTTGCACCACCCACCCCCACTCCACCCACCCCACACCGCATCACCGCACCACCCACTACCCCGCTGCGTGACGTATGAAGGACGCGTCACCGGGTGTTTTGTCCATAATGTATTAAAAATGTTCCCCTTCATGGCCAGCGTCGTGTCCTGTGGTGGATGTGAAAGAACGCCAATGTTTACCTATTTTCTTTACACTTTTCTCCCGTTGATGTATATTGTATTATGTTGTATATAGCTTGTATTATTTATTTATATTTTTATTTATTTATTTATTATGTTAGGTTTTTATTATTATTATTATTATTATTATTATTATTACCACACACACAAGCCAACAATAAGATGATGATAATAATAATAATAATAATAATAATAATAATAATAATAATAATTAGAGGTTTCACGAAAGAACACAATATAAAATAATGAATATAAAAAATATGCAATGAGTAGAATGAATTATATTTATGATGGCATTAGGTCAGTGGATCATTAAACAAAAAACTTTCACGCTGCATAAAAGAGTTGAAGAAACACACGAGTACACCGTCAATCTGACCCTTTTTACCGTGGGTGTGGAGGAAGGGGGAGAGGGGGACAAGAGAGGGGGACAGGGATGGGAGATGTGTGGATGGGGTGGGAGAGGGGGGTGGGAGGGGGGAGGGGGTGTTGAGAGGGAGAGGGGATGAGGGAGTGGAGAGGGGGATGAGGGAGGGAGGGGGTAGGAGGAGTGGAGATGTGTGGATGGGTGGAGGGGGGTGAACGGGGAGGTGTGGAGAGGGGGGTGAGAGGTGTTGAGGGGGAGGGGTGGGGCTGGTATTGTAGCCTTGATGTTGCTTTTGTGTTGCTGTTGAGTTGCATTAACGGAGAGTAACACGAGGATGATGACGCGCGGTGGCTGGTGGTGTTAAGTGTAGCGGCTCTCTCTCTCTGAAACTAATAGATGAGAGACATGGTGAGGATGAGCTGTGAGGTGAGGGAGGTCAGAGTGAGAGGCGAGGGAGATGGTGATGAGAGTGAGAGGTGAGGGAAGTGATGATGAACAGTGAGGTATGAGAGGTGAGGAAGCCAATGTGTCTCTTGGGTAGTTGGATCTTAGGAGCTGTGTTTTGTGATTTTTACCATCTTAGTTAAATGATCAGGTTAGGTTAGATCAGGTTGGGTTAGGTTAGGTTAGGTTAGATTAGATTACGTTAACTAGCATAAAATAGTCGATCGTTCTAGTGAGATGTAATAGCCCAGGGATCCATAACCTCATTTCAAACATTACAGGAAGGTATGGTGGGGGTCAGGTGGTGTTTAGTGATGGGACTTAGACTTGATGTCGCGTCTCCTCACTACTCTCTTAGGTGTGAAAGTCATCATTGGTCACAACCCTCAGCTGCTCCCGGCTTACATTGACTGACTTCCTATTTGTCAGGTGGTTTTCAAGGGATTTTTCATTTCACATACCGGGTGTTGATGGGAGTTCTCAGTTCCCACATGATTTTGGTTGGAGTTTTCCTTTCCCGTCTTGGTGTGTTGTCTGGAGTTTTAGCCTCGCTGGTGGGGTTATAGGACCTTACTGATGCTGTAAAGGTCATGTCCATAACCTAACCTAACCACTCAATTGTCAGGTATTAATATCTCTTCAATAATGCTTTTTTTTCATTCCTTTTCCAGCTGAATTTGTAACTTTTGTATCAGGTGCGGATTTAGGGGTGGATATTTGTTTTTATATCCCGTGTGAGAGAGAGAGAGAGAGAGAGAGAGAGAGAGAGAGAGAGAGAGAGAGAGAGAGATAAGCCACCTCTCTCTCTCTCACGTTAACTTTGCCTCACAGAAGTCCTTTTGTTCCCTCCCTCCCTCCCTCCCTCCCTCCCTCCCAGCGTGCACCTACGGGTCTATCATCGCCAAATCTGAGGTCGACCGCCGGACGATAAGAGGTCAACGCCAGGTGATAAGAGGTCAACGCCAGGTGATAAGACCCACCGAGGACCCAATTTCAAGGTCCGGCTGGCCAGGGTTTTGTTGCACTCGGAACCATTTTTTTGTTCATGGCCAACCGAGTGTGTGGTGGTGGTGGGTCGTAGGGCCAACCGAGTGTGTGGTGGTGGTGGGTCGTAGGGCCAACCGAGTGTGTGGTGGTGGTGGGTCGTTATGAGGGAGGGAGGGAAGAGAGAGAGAGAGAGAAGGAGATAAACCACTTATTTCTTTCCCTCCCCTTCATTCGTTTCACACACACACACACACACACACACACGCACACACACACACGCACACACACACACAGCTAGGTTATTAACTAGTAAACACAACATTGAATATCTCGTGTTCCTTATTCACTATTTAGAATATCAAGAGAGATTTAGTGTAAAGTTAAATGAACAAGTAGAGACTGAACCTGACAAGATGAGAGAGAGAGAGAGAGAGAGAGAGAGAGAGAGAGAGAGAGAGGAACACTAAAAGAAAGGCTTAGAAAGAGACTGAAAGAAGAGAAATGTTCATACACCTTGAAAAGACATGAATAGGGGAAGGGAGAGGGAATGAATGAAGGAAGAAGACAAAAAGAGAGTGAATGAATGAATGAAAAGAGAGAAAAAATGATAAAGGTAAGAATGATGTACGATAAGAAAATAAGTCATAAACGAGGTATTAAAAAAGAAGGGGAAAGAGACAAGGAAAAATAGACAAGGAAGAAAGGAAGGAAGGAAGGATAATCTCATAGCTTGTGACATATGTGAGAGTTAACTTTAACACGTAACATTAACACCTGACGTAGTTACCTTTGGCACGTAACATTAACACCTGACGTAATTAACTTTAGTGTGTAACATTAACGCCTGACGTAGTTACCTTTGGCACGTAACATTAACACCTGACGTAGTTATTTTCGGAGCATAATTCGTCCTCTTGGATAGAAATGTGCGAGAGTCGTGGCCAATTTTCTACCAGAGTGGACGAGGGATATATACTCTCTCTCTCTCTCTCTCTCTCTCTCTCTCTCTCTCTCTCTCTCTCTTTTCTCTCTCTCTCTCTCTCGTCTTGTGTGTGTGTGTGTGTGTGTGTGTGTGTGTGTGTGTGTGTGTGTCTGTGTCTGTCGCACGCCCCAGGACATATACATACAAATAGAGTGAACTTGTTGCAAAGGTTCTCTCAGTTAAGCATCGAAGGCAGAGGATTTGTCAAGGAGCCGAGGGAGAGTTTGTTCCGTCGGGGAGGTGAAACTTTGGCCTCCATCAGTCTCCATTAGCCCAGCCGAGCGAAATGAGGAACACGTTTAAAAAAAAGAAGATAAATTATGTGAAAAGAAGCATAAGGAGAGGAGAAGATGAGGGGAGGAGGAAGAAGGGAGGAGGAGAAGAGAAGGGGAATAAGGAGTGGAGGAATAAGAAGAGGAGGAAGAGAAAAAAGAGCAGGAAAGGGAAAATAGGAAGAAAAGAAGAAGTAGAAGAGATAGATTATAGTAAAGCAAGAGAAAAGGAAAAAAATGAAAATTAAACAAAAAGGGAAAAAAATGCCGAGGCAGATGAATAAGTGTCAAGGTAGGGAAAGAAAGGGAAAGAAAACAAAATCGGAAAGTAAAATAAAAGGAAAAAAAGTATCAAGGGAGGGAAAAAAGGGTGAGAAAGGGTTGAGTGATCGTGACAGAGGCAGGGAGGTGGACCGTGAACTTGGTCTATTTCACTTAACAGGGAAACTACGTCATTTTCCTCCTCCTGCTGGTGGTAGTGGTGGTGCTGGTAGTAGTAGTAGTGGTGGTAGAGCGACTTTGTCCTTGTGGTGTGGTGAACTAGCGGTGAGGGAAGTAGTACAACCCCCCTTCCCCCCTCCCAGCACAGTCCCACCCCCCACCCCCCCTCTACAATCCTCGTGTCGTTCTCACTACTAGATATAAAAAAAAAATATCCTGCCATTTTGATCTAAAACAGAGGCTGGGGGTACACTGACCATGGCCTCAGGGTGTAGTGTTTCAGCATCACTCCTCCTGCCTAACACACTCCGTCAGTATATCACTCCGTCAGTATATCACTCCGTCAGTATATCGCTCCGGTAACAAATCGTTGTCTTTTACGTAACAATTATATTCCTTGTTCCGTGTTTACGTGTTACATTATATTGAATGGTGGTTTAATATTCAAGTCTCTTATATTATTCTCCGCTATTGTTTATCTCAAGGTTGTAAACACTCAAGTATGAAATGAAGTTAGGTAGGTGTGTGTGTGTGTGTGTGTGTGTGTGTGTGTGTACTTTAACTAGTGTGGGGTACGTCCTGACACATTGGAAAGTTGAAGGATTGAATCAGGGAAAGTGAACAAATGAAACTGTTTACCCTTGACCAAGAGAGAGAGAGAGAGGGAGGAGAGAGAGAGAGAAAGAGAGAGAGAGGAGAGAGAGGGAGAGGAGAGAGAGAGAGAGAGAGAGAGAGAGAGAGAGAGAGAGAGAGAGAGAGAGAGAGAGTCAACAGGCCTTTCTTTTAACTCTCAAACGACATGTTAGTTGGATACGCCATCAGCTTTTACCACATGTTGTGTAGTTGAGGCGACTGTATTCTTGCTGTAGTGAGGTTAATGTATATTGTATTAAGGTTAGTGTATGTTGTATTGAGGTTAATGTATGTTTGTTGTAGCGAGGTTAGTGTATTACTGGTTATGTATTGTTCTTGTATTGAGGTTAAAATCTGCTCTCTCAATCCTCCCAGGAGAGACAGTAGCCAACTCTGCCAGGTAGACGCTTTCGCTAATGGTTGTTGTCAATTAGTGTACAGGTGAGTAGCGAGGATGGTGATTGACAGGTAGATATAGGATATATTCTCTGGCCAAGGACTATCTGGAGGAGGTATATTTATAGGTCTGGTCTAGGTATACCACAGGAGGTATTTAGGGCCCAAAAATGGTGTAGTTTTATATATATTTTGATGGGTATTCACTGTATGAACTCCGGCCATGAGTTCCCTTTAAATTTAGTCGAGGTCTTTTATTTTATTCGTAATTTGACCGTGTTGACTTAATGACCACACACACACACACACACACACACACACACATACACACACTGCTGTAAGGGTAAAATAATGTGTCCCTTGTTGTTATTTATCAAGAAACAGATAAAAAAAACACAGTTCAGGTGTATAACATATGTTTACTAGACGCCTCTGTAAAATATTCCCGGGAAAAAACTGATTTGTGCGGTGTGTAGGAGAAAAAGAAAAGTTGTAGTTTTGTGTATTTTTTTTTGTGATGGCTTAATTGATTTAAAACGTAATTGATTATATCACTCAGTGGGCGATAATGAAGGTTGTAATTGGTTTGTTGACAACCCTCTTTCTTTCCCCCCCCCCTCATCCCCACCCAGCCACCCACTCCTCACCCATCCACCCATAACCTTCCTCTCCACCCACCCATCCACCTACAACTCTCCTTCCTACCCTATCACCCATAACCAATTTCCTCCTACCCCATTCTCTCAAATTCAGCCAGCCACTACCTCTCCCCTCACCTCCCTTCACCATCCTCCCTCCTCCTCCCCCATCCCGGTGAGACTAAAGGATCGTAATTAAAAAAAAATACAGTAATCATTTCATCTCATTAGTGACGTTATAGTGAAACTCATTAACTGTTCTCACCTGGAATTTGGAAAGGTGCATGTTACAGATACGGTTGGTCTCTCTCTCTCTCTCTCTCTCTCTCTCTCTCTCTCTCTCTCCTCTCCCTCACACACCCACACGCACGCACCTTCCATTCCCTCACGTCCAACACACACAGAGAGAGAGAGAGAGAGAGAGAGAGAGAGAGAGAGAGAGAGAGAGAGAGAGAGAGAGAGAGAGAGAGAGAGAGAGAGAGAGAGAGAGAGAGAGAGAGAGAGAGAGAGAGAGCCTCACTGTAGGGAACTGACACAACACATGAGACAGAATACCTTTAATACATCTCTCTCTCTCTCTCTCTCTCGACCTCAGGGGCGATGGGTATTTTAAATTTATATATTGTATAATACAGTGTTTTTTAAATTTGGTGTATTGTGGCGCATACGTTTCAGTGATTGAGTCCCTGTACCACTGGGGGGGGCATTTGAGTGTTGTGTTTCCGTAGATTATTGCAACATTTTGTACCGGCAGATACCGCAAATGCTGGAAATGGCGGATGCATCAGTCTGACAATGGTTGCAAATTATTTATTATTTGTTATGAATTGTGGATGTAGAGTGTAACAAATTCTCGGTTGATGATTATTTGTTATGTTTTTGTTATATTAGCATTTAGGTAATTGTTGGTAATATTATTTACATTTTGCATTTGCTAATTTTCCAAATTCTGTGTTGCTATATGCTGCTGTTGCTATTGTTGCAAAATACCAATTCTATTTTATTCTAATATGGCAGAATCATTATACTACAATACCTGTGTGGCTAAATATCACCTCTGGTTTAATACAAATGACTGCAAATACTTTATTGAATATTGCAACGCGTAGATAAAGTTAGAGGATTCTGAATATATAAAGTTGATCAATTGTGTTTGGTTGAATATTGCAAAGTTGGGAGCTAGATGCAGTGCAAGATCGTCAGTGGTAAATTTTGCATGTGTTCTGCCGACGAATATTGCTCATGTTGCTCTGCCAAACTGAAAATGCACATATATTATACAGCTGCAGTGTCAGGTGTGTAGACGTTGGCGGCGTGTGTGTGTGTGTGTGTGTGTGTGTGTGTGAGCGAGCGAGCAGGGGATCTCCAACCCCTTCTAACACCAACCACCCACCATCACCACCACGCACTATCACCAACACCACTACCCACCATCACCTCAACCCACCACCAACACCACTACCCACCATCACCTCAACCCACCACCACCACCACTACCCACCACCATCACCACCAACACCACTACCCACCATCACCTCAACCCACCACCAACACCACTACCCACCACCATCAACCACCACCCACCACCAACACCACTACCCACCACCATCAACCACCACCCACCACCAACATCACTACCCACCACCTCTACCCACCAACCACCACCACCACCATCATCACCACACGGAAAATCATGCGACCACGAAACACAAAAAATCGTCACGTTTTTCTCATAATAATTCCAGGTGATGCCTCTCTCTCTCCCGGACTAATCTTCATTATAATCGATTTTTCATCACATTATGTTTAGCCTGTCGTCTGGCCAGAGCCACTGTGGTAAATTGAGGTTGTTGAGGCTGATTAGGTAGTTAAAGGACTGTGTTGTAAACTGGTGGTGGTGGTGGTGGGTGATTAACTGTTTATCTAACTGGTGAGTTAACTGTTGAAGGAGTGGTGTTGTTAACTGGCTGATGGTGATGGGTGATGAACTGTTTATCTGACTGGTGAGGGAGGTAACTGTTAAAGGAGTGGTGTTGTTAACTGACTGATGGTGATTAACTGTTTATCTGACTGGTGAGATAAAGGACTGTGTTGTTAACTAAAAAATGGTGATGAGTAATTAACTGTGTCCTCGTGTGTGTCTGCGGGTTCTCGTGTGTCCTCGTGTCCTCGTGTCCTCGACCCTCTGGTTAAGATAATCGGATTAGGGATCTTACGGAACCCCACGAGTTTTTGGTGTGTGTGTGTGGGGAGGGGGGCATAGGGAGGGAAGTGAGGGAGGAGATAAAGATGGAAGGTAAGGCGCGAGGAGGATAGTGTAAGAGAGAGGGAGGGAGGGAGAGGGAGGCAGGAGGGAGAGAAGGAGTGAGGGAGAAGGGAGGATCAGTGTACCTGTCAGTTTTCAGGCAAACCATCCGAGCCTGGGAGAATTATCACGTTGTTGAGGGAGGACAACACACACGAGTCTCTATCTGGCTCCTTACTACCTGCTGGCAAAGTCATAATAATAACAACAACAACAACATGCAAGTGAATGTCCAAGAGAGGTGGGAGAGGCGTTGTTATTCTACCCCCCCTCCCTCCCTCCCTCTCCCCTCTGTAGGTAAAGAATGACTTCGGGGTGAACAGACGCTCTAGAGAATGTCCAGGTGGGTGGGTGGGGGGAGTGTCATCCTTCCTTGACCCTGCAGGTAAAAAATGCCTGCCAGGTGTACTCAATAACAAATCAAACCGGAAAAAATACTGATGGTGTGATAGAGACATAGATCCGCTATTTCACATGTCAACAAAAATATTGATCTTGGTATTTGTGTTGCTGTACGAGGGAGGAATGGCCTAAATATGCGAGTGTCATTCTATCTTTCTCCTCACACAAGAATGACAGTTAAATGTGATATACCGGTCCCTGGTAGAACTGGTATTGGGTACTGGGGGATTATCTAGTGGCGTGTTCCCCGGTATAGTACTAAGGTGGGTCCCGGTTCACTTTGTGTGTGTGTGTGTGTGTGTGTGTGTGTGTGTGTGTGTGTGTGTGTGTGTGTGTGTGTGTGTGTGTGTGTGTGTGTGTGTGTGTGTGTGTGTGTGTGTGTGTGTGTGTGTGTGTGTGTGTGTGTGTGTGTGTGTGTGTGTGTGTGTGTGTGTGTGTGTGTGTGTGTGTGTGTGTGTGTGTGTCCTAGGGGTGTTTGTTTCATTCCAGCTCAGAGAGAGAGAGAGAGAGAGAGAGAGAGAGAGATTAATGTTTCTACAAATATATACAACCTACACACCCTGATTGATTAAGACAGGTAACCAAATTGATAGGTGTTGACTCGGGGTCGTATGCTCGTTGACTGATTTGACTGCCTGGAAGACGTGCGTTTCTCAGCTAAATCAACTGACTTTTGACTGATGATGTTGGATCGACTCAGCAGTATAGTTCTGACTGACTCTTGACTGACTCCTGACCCTTCTAACCCAGCCTTACTCAACAGTAATACTATTGACTGACTCAGCAGGAGTAGTATGGACCGGCCAGTAAGCCTCTGCCTCACACACTGCTGAATTATTCCTGTTTTTACTTGGCCTGTGTGAGGCTTTTGTCTCTTGTTAATTCATTCAAGGACGTAGGTGGAGAGAGAGAGAGAGAGAGAGAGAGAGAGAGAGAGAGAGAGAGAGAGAGAGAGAGAGAGAGAGAGAGTTAGTTTCGTTCCTTATAAATTCTTTTAAGATCGTAGGTAGAGACAAAGAGAGGAAGAGGGAGAGAGAGAAAGAGAAACAAGAGAGATAGACAAAATGGAGAGACAGAAAATGGGAATAAAAGATAGAGGGGAAGGGAGATAAGAGAACTAGAAAGAGAAAGATATGAGAGATTACGACAGGAGAGAAATAAAAATGAGAGAGAGAGAGAGAGAGAGAGAGAGATTTTCGAACTAACTGTATTCAATGCGACTTTGATACACACACACACACACACACACACACACTGAACTGGTATACACAATTATTTTTCCACACTCTCTATTCATTATTTTCTTTAATACCTTTTTATCAAGATTCCAGTCATGCCCTCCTCCACCTCCTCCTCTACTTCCTCCTCTACTTCCTCCTCTACTTCCTCCTCCTCCTCCTCCACCTCCTCCTCCTCCTCCTCTACTTCCTCCTCCTCTCCGCTCTGAAAAAATCTATCCTTGTCCAAATAAGTTAATTTATTCAAAAAATCTTGAGAGGTCATTGTTGTGTGTGTGTGTGTGTGTGTGTGCCAAGAACTCTAACAATAGCTTCCCTCCCTCCTCACTCCTCTTCCTTCTTCCCTTCCTCCTCTCCCTCCCCCTCCTTCTCGTCCTCCCTCCCTACCCTCCTTTCCCCCCCCCTCCCGTGAAAGAACTTACCAAAAATATCCCAATTCCCCCAAATTATACAAAGTAATTAATTGACGAATAAATCCCACTAATATTGGGATAAGAGTAAATCCTTTAGTTCCTCAAGATGAATAGATTAATGAAATAAATCCCCGGAGAAAAAAAATAGGATATAAATGAATGAATAAATATCCGAGTGAATGAATGGATGAAGAAAGATGCAGTAATGAATAATCAATTGAATACACAACTCCCTCTTAGCCCCTCTCCCTTCCCTCTTATCCCTCTCCCTTCCCTCTTACCCAATCTTATTCCCTCTCCCTCCCCTCTTAACCCCTCTCTCCCTCCCCTCTTAACCCCCCTCTCCCTTCCCTCTTAACCCCTCTCTCGCCTCCCCTCTTAAGAAAAAAGGTCTTCTTATCATTCCGGCTCATCAATCACTTTCGGTTCGTGAAGGGGGCCCTGAGGTTTACTCCCTGTACGCAAGATTAAACAATTTCAACTTCAGAACTGTCACGTTTAACCTCCCTCTCCCCCCCCTCCTCCCTCTGCCCCCTCCTCTCCTTACTCTCCCCCCATGTATCTATCGTAATTCTCTCTCTCTCTCTCTCTCTCTCTCTCTCTCTCTCTCTCTCTCAGTGCCATGGGAGTTACAAGGGAAAACTTTTCATTTCTCGACCATGTGAGGGTACAGTAGGTGAGCGATGTGTGTGTGTGTGTGTGTGTGTGTGTGTGTGTCCTTTTATCTCTTCCTCTCTTTTCTCCCCCTTTCCTCTACCTCCACTTCCCTTCCCTCCCCCTCCTCTCCCCCTTCCCTCCCTCCCCGTCCCCTCCTCCCTCCTCCTGCCTCCCCCTTCTCCGTCCCCTCACCAAGGACACCTCAGTTTTTTTTGTGTTAAATCCCCCGGTTATCAAGATGATCTGAAAGTTGCTGAAAGGGATCAATTGGCAAACGTTTCTGACTAAAAAAAAAATATATAATCCCGATGAATATACAATTTTTTTCAATGTTTGTATGACATTTATGACATTTCCAACCAGTGTTTAAAAATATTCAATGATATTTTTGATTAATTGTAGAAAAAATTATGAGTTTTTTTTCAATTTGTTTGATATTTATGATATTTCTGACTAAATGTATTGAAAAATATCAGTGTTTTAATTTTTTTTTATTTTTCAGTGAATTAAATTTATGATATTTGTAGTATAAAATGCGGTACAACATATATGTGTATGTCCCCAGTTTACATTGTTTATGCTTGTTTATGTTGTGACATTAAATCAGGGTGTTTTAATTGTTTAATATTGGATGTGTTTACAGCCGTACGGTACATGGCTGGGTAGAGTGACTGTTGACCCAAAGACTGATGAATGGCCGGTATGTAACGATGATGAGTGGTGATCAGAGAGAGAGAGAGAGAGAGAGAGAGAGTAGCGTGTTGTTTAATTTTGTTGCGACTGTCTATATTAGTTCCTGGGTTAGGTTAGGTATCTTCGTGTTTTTTTTGTTTTTTTATTAATAATGGTTTTAGGTTTACTCGAGTCTGTGAAGGTCGGTGTGGCTGACAAAAAAACCTGTTTAGATGGAATGACAACAGCAGCGGCGGTGGTGGTGGGGGGGTGGGGTAGGTGTGGGGGGGTAGGAGGGGTCATTTGATATGCTCGGTGAGGTGGAGTGGCGGCGCTTCTCTTATCAAGTCGTCTCCCGACAACACCATGACGCGCCCATGGTAAGGAAAAACAAACTGCATAACATGTGCTCGTCGTTTTGAGTTGCGTCGTGTTGAGTCGTGTTTTGTTGTGTGTCGTGTTGTGTCGTGTTAGTCTATATATCCGGTTTATCAGGCTCTTGTGTGTTGGTGAACCTATATATCCGGTTTATCAGGCTCTTGTGTGTTGGTGAACCGTCTTATCTCTCTCGTTGGTTGAGTGGAGAGTGTCGGTAAGTGTAATGCCTTTCCCTGGGTTTTTTTCCCTATATAATATTTAGTACAGGCCGCCATAACTAGCTACAACCAAGAGACACAATGTTATAAGTCAGTGTTATGGTTAGGTTAGGTCAGGTTAGGACAGGACAGGACAGGACAGGACAGGACAGGACAGGACAGGACAGGACCTAAACAACCTGGTCCAAACTAAATGACCCGTGGCCCAGACGTCCTACATTCGAATCCGTGTCAGAGGTTAGCAGAAGAGCCCCCATTCCTCCTGTGTCCCTGGGGTATCAAGTGTGACCTCCTCTCACTTCCCTCTCCTCCCCCCCTCCCCCCTCCCCCTCCCAGAGTGCCCCCAGCACGCTCTGGAGGTCATAGCGTGGGGTAAAATTGCCCACCAGAGGCCAAGCGCTGCCCTCTTGTATTATTGAACGGGTGAGTCCTGGTGCCGCCGCCACACGTTCCCTCGTCCACCGTCACGTCCAGTATGACTTGAGAGGATTGAAAGCTGTGGGAGTGACGGCAGATTACATTTCCCTCCAGCCGGGTCATGACAGTTGTCTTTTTGTAAGTAAGTGATTAGAGACTCGTGTCGAAGCAAAGAGGGGTTGCTAATAGTGTGTGTGTGCGTTTCTGCATGTGTGCGTTTCTGCGTGTGTGTGTGTGTGTGTGTGTGTGTGTGTGTGTGTGTTTCTGTGTGCCTATGTCTGTGTGTGTACCTGTGTCTCAACTTAAACCTTGATGAAAAGTCGGCAGGAATGCTCTTCCAGGCAAGACTTTAGGATAGAATTACATTTGAAACTTTCTCTCTACACTGACCAACACTTTGAGAATGTTTCGCTCAGTTTTGGGGGACGTAAAGAATGACCTGTTACCACAATGTTTCGTTCACGTACAGAGGTGAGGTGGTTGTGATCCATTGGGGGAGTTTATGGTTAGGTTAGGTCAGGTCAGGTTAGGGTAGGTTGAATTAGGTTAGATTAGGGCCATACAGGTAACAGTCGTAAACAGGGTCCTTGGCAGTGATAATAAGATTGAATTAATTAAGCTGGTGTGTGTCCTGAGTGTTGAAGTGACAGGATTTTGTTTCTTTATCACTAGTTAATAGTCTAGTGTTTATTATCTAATATACTATAGGAATAGCCGTGTGTGTCTGTCTGTCTGTTCTGGGCAGCCGAAACGGCACAATAGTTTTTCATCAAACTTGGTGGAAAAATCACAAAAAAAATCGTAGAGTGGAACAAACCTGGTCCCATGTCGATGGTTTCTTTAGGAAGGCATTAATTAACCATTTTATTTACGCTGGAAAACGATGCAAGTCTACGGATTTGGCGCACCCTCAGTTGGACGGCGAACCGGGCACGAAGGGCCCGCGATCACTTGTTACTACTAAACCACTACTATTAGTCGTAATGTTATTAGTCTATTTATTACCACCATCACGACAACTACTACTACTACTACAATCACCTCACTCCTCAGCACCGAAATAATCATCCCATCCGTCACCACCACCACCACTATTACTACTACCACCACCACCAACCAACATCACCAACCACAATCACCACCCCACCACCACCAACCAACATCAACCACCATCTCCCCAACACCACCATCTCCACCACCAACCAGCATCACCAACCACAATCACCACAATCAATCCTCCCCCCCTCTACCACCACCACCACTCAGAGACTTTGAAAATGAATTAACCTGGACACATCCCAGTTAGAGTGTAAGAGAGAACTTTCAGTGGCCGGAATAGGTCAGACGACTTGGTCTAAAAACCGTAGCCTCTCGGGAAGTTGTGGTCTCTCTCTCTCTCTCTCTCTCTCTCTCTCTCTCTCTCTCTCTCTCTCTCTCTCTCTCAAATTACTGAAATGTGTCAACGCAGTAACCACACAAGTTAAGGAAAAAGATAGCCAAGGCTGAGTTTGGTGGCGTGCTCGCTGGCTCACACACACACACACACACACACACACACACACACACACACACATACACACACACACACACACACACACACACACACACACACACACACACACACACACACACACACGAGTAAACTGCTTTTCACTTGACTTTCATACATGTTAAAGGATTATTCTTCACATTTATCTACATTATTTTCATGATGTTGATGGTTTGTTTATATACCGAGTCTGTGTTATAGATGGAAATGTATATTATGATTGATGGAAGTGTTTCTATAAAGTGACGTAGAAGTTACTTATGTATAGAAATGTGTATAGAATGACATTATTTATGTATGGAAATGTATATAGAATGACAGAGAAGTTTAGTTATGTATAGAAATGTTTGGAATTAGGTCAGCAGCAATTAGGTTTGTTAAGATTAGGTCCAGCTGTGATTAAGGTAGCTAGGATTAAGTTAGCTAGGATTAAGTTAGCTGGGATTAAGTTAGCTGGGATTAAGTTAGCTGGGATTAAGTTAGCTGGGATTAAGTTAGCTAGGATTAAGTTAGCTGGGATTAAGTTAGCTGGGATTAAGTTAGCTGGGATTAAGTTAGCTGGGATTAAGTTAGCTGGGATTAAGTTAGCTAGGATTAAGTTAGCTGGGATTAAGTTAGCTGGGATTAAGTTAGCTGGGATTAAGTTAGCTGGGATTAAGTTAGCTGGGATTAAGTTAGCTGGGATTAAGTTAGCTGGGATTAAGTTAGCTAGGATTAAGTTAGCTGGGATTAAGTTAGCTAGGATTAAGTTAGCTGGGATTAAGTTAGCTGGGATTAAGTTAGCTGGGATTAAGTTAGCTGGGATTAAGTTAGCTAGGATTAAGTTAGCTGGGATTAAGTTAGCTGGGATTAAGTTAGCTGGGATTAAGTTAGCTGGGATTAAGTTAGCTGGGATTTCTTATGTCTAATGTTTAACTCTATTTCTAACCTTTCATTTTTTTTCTATTTCTTTTCCCAGGTAGGTGACAGTGTTAGGCCTTGCTTGACGTCACAACACATCACGCCTTTACGGGCTTACAGTGTGCTGATTGGTCGTTGCCCATCCTGACGTCAGTAAGTACCCACCTCAACTCCTAAGTGTTATATTGGGTGAAGAATTGAGAAATGGATTTGTGGATAAAGATGGATTAAGGTTTATTTAGGATGCGGTTTAACATTGTGTTCTAAGTTCGGTCTGGAGTTGAGGGTATTAACTTCGGTTCAGGATAGGTCAAGTTAGGGTAGGGTTAGGTTAAGTTGGGTTAATTTGGGATGGGTTAAATTTATTTAGTTTGGGGTTAGTTTGGTTTAGGATAAGTTAAATTAAGTTAATTTTACCTTAGGTTAAAGCAAATTTTGTTTTACTTATTTTTTTAACGGAAAGTAAATATTGAAGCATTCTTGGATACGTCAATGGCGAGAAAAAGAACCAATTGGCGAATTCCATCCCCTAGAAACGCTTGGATTCTGCCGACCAATCAGCGGCGTCCTGGTCTGGCGCGGCGCAGGTGGTGGGGCAAGACTTGAGCTGTGAGAAAAAAAAAACAAATGTGCTTTCAAGTTTAACAAGAAATGGACAAAAGCGTCGGCGGTCAGTCAGGCTGTATAGCGGAAGGCAACAAAGGCTTGGTGGGTCTCTCTCTCTCTCTCTCTCTCTCTCTCTCTCTCTCTCTCTCTCTCTCTCTCTCTCTCTCTCTCTCTCACCGTATTAAGATAAGTGTGAGTGTCGACTGGAGAGAACCTATGGCTGTAAAGTGCAAGTGAGTGAGTGAGGTGGAAAAAGTGTTATGTATGTATGTATGTAAGTATGTAAGTATGTATGTATGTATGTATGTATGTATGTATGTATGTGACGGGTACACCACAACATTACGGTATACAGGGTTGTAGGTAATATCTCTTTTTAAGATTCACAAACCAGATGAAATAAATCGATATAAACTCCGACAGAAATAGATATGGTTGGTAGTTAAGGTCAGGCAATCATTACTGCCCGTTGGAGAGCATTCCTGGCGGGGAGGGGGAGGGAGGAGGTGTGTGTAGGGGAAGGGAGGGGGAGGGAAGGGAAGGGAAGGGAAGGGGAGGTCATATATGTGTGTGTGTGTGTGTGTGTAGGGCCGCGTCTGAGTCGATCAATATCATCCAGTTATCCGGATTCATGTTCATACCTTTATCGGATACCTGAGAGAAATATTTTAAAACTTACTTCACTACTGACTGCCTTGTTGCACGTACTACTGCTAC
The DNA here is from genome assembly GCF_018991925.1 of Homarus americanus. Taxonomy (NCBI): domain Eukaryota; kingdom Metazoa; phylum Arthropoda; class Malacostraca; order Decapoda; family Nephropidae; genus Homarus; species Homarus americanus. Next base: position 460,110 of record NW_024741913.1, on the reverse strand, counting down.
ACCGATATATAGTACGTTATTTTTACGGTTCAAAAATGTCTTCTGATTTATGGTATAGAAACACTCATGAATAACTCGCTCTCTCTCTCTCTCTCTCTCTCTCTCTCTCTCTCTCTCTCTCTCTCTCTCTCATATCCTCAGCTCGCAACACCAAAACAGAGTGTCATGTCCTGAGCTCACAACACGGAGACAGCAGAGTGTCGTATGGTGGTCAGTGGTTACCAGGAGGGCGACCAGGATCAATAGTGGTCAAGGCTGGGTGTGTGTAGTGGAGGTGGGTGTAGTGGAGGTGGGTGTAGTTACTGTGTACAGGTGTCGTATCCTCACTGTGTGCCGTAAAGGTCAAGGTCACTTAATTCCTGGCTTTGACAGAAGAGCTGAGAGAAAGAAGGACATGCATACAGGTGACTCAAATATTCAGCACCTGTTAGAGATTTACCTGTGAGATTTACCTGTGAGATTTACCTGTGTGATTTACCTGTGTGTGATTTACCTGTGTGTGATTTACCTGTGAGTGATTTACCTGTGAGTGATTTACCTGTGTGTGATTTACCTGTGAGTGATTTACCTGTGATTTACCTGTGATTTACGTGTGAGAGATTTACATGTGTGTGATTTACCTGTGTAATTTACGTGTATGTGATTTACCTGTGTACTAAACAGACTAATAGTAGAGGTAGTGAGACTCGTGGTGGCGGTAATATTCACTGACCAGCTCGTGATTTAATTTACGTAAGATTATGTAACACAAATAACATCACATGAAGATTAGCACCTCCCCATTCCTCACCTGTTTGTTTCACCTGATGATTAAACACCTCTAACGTTATCTTGGAAGGTTAGGTTAGGTTAGGGTCGGATCAACTTAGATTGTTAGGTTAGGGTTAGATTAATTCAGGTTATGGCCATTAAAATAATATTAACGTAGGGATAAATATGATAATTCAACTCCAGTTTTGGTTGATATTCGTCTGATCAACAACGAGTATTTTTTTTTTTAATTGGCTATCATGATTTCGTTAAGCTTAATTGATGCATCTCATTAGAAGACCCGTTGCCTGCGCTAATCACCCATAAGGCAATTCGGAAACTTTTATTATTTATGCAATATCCGATGAGTCTTTTATGCCGATGAGGGGACAGGGCGCGTTGGGAGGGGGGTGGAGAGAAGAGGGGGGGTGAAAGAGGGGAAGGGGATAGTGGAAAGGGGGAGTGTAATAGAGAGGAGGGGGAGTCGAGAGAGAGAAGGGGGGGGGGTGGAAGGAGAGAGGACATACATTATTACCTTGATTTATAATAATCTTGTGATTGTTGACAGTTAATAAATATAAATTATTAGATTAATTGATGGGTTTGTGTTCTTAATTGTTTATATAAATTACTCTTAGCTGCTATTCATGTTTGTGTTGTACTCAGTTGTTTACATGGATATATAAATTGAACTTCGGATAATTTATATACTTGTGTCGTAAATTGTTAATATATAAATAACATACACACAATATATTAGGTTTTAATTGTAATGCTCTGACCAGGTAATTTACAATAGACTGATATAATTACTTAGTATATACATTACACCTGCCTGGGTTATAATTAATTAGTATATATATTACACCTGGATTATTTATGAGCTGTTAAATTACTATAAGTTAATTAAGGTAGCTTTGAATTCAACCGATTTCGTTATAATTTCCTGATGTAGGTTTACACACCTTGAGTTTTTGTGAGCTAATTGGTTGATGGGGTGAGCTAATTGGTTGATGGGTTAGTTAATTGGTTGATGGGGTGAGCTAATTGATTGATGGGGTTAGTTAATTGGTTGATGGGGTTAGCTGATAGGTTGATGGGTTAGTTAATTGGTTGATGGGGTGAGCTAATTGGTTGATGGGTTAGTTAATTGGTTGATGGGGTGAGCTAATTGGTTGATGGGTTAGTTAATTGGTTGATGGGGTGAGCTAATTGGTTGATGGGGTTAGTTAATTGGTTGATGGGGTCAGTTAATAGGTTGATGGGGTCAGTTAATTGGTTGATGGGGTCAGTTAATTGGTTGATGGGGTTAGCTGATAGGTTGATGAAGATAATGTTTAGTGTTGATTTTAACTAATTATCTCTGTGTTTGTTCCGTCTCTTGACCCATTGAGTTAGTTGTGCTTACCTTAGGAGTTAGTGGAGTTGGAGGCTAGTGTGAATTACCCAGAGAGAGAGAGAGAGAGAGAGAGAGAGAGAGAGAGAGAGAGAGAGAGAGAGCAAATAAAGTTGTAAAGAAAAAATTATATTGTGTGTTGATAGCTTTTCATAATAGAGGAAGTGTGTGTGTTGTATTTTATCAACTTTTACAAACTTTTTATAAACTTTGGAAAGACTGATCAAAAATATGCTTAGAAATAAGTTTGTGTCTAGATAACTTTTTCACAATTATTATTTATTTTGTTTACTTTAAAAATATTAATAATTCGGTTTGGTTAGGTTAGGTTTTGATTTGGTTAGATGGAGGTATATATTATACTTTTTCTGCCGTAATAAATTTTTTAAAGTAAAATTGTGATAATTTGATGTTAAAAAAGTTTGCAAAATAACAAACACTGTTTTTATTGCATTTATTTACTCATTATTTTGGTGTTAATGAATATCTTGGAAAAATGATTACATATTTTCATCATAACTTTTCATACTTAGAAACTTTTAGTCTCAAATTACTCAGTAACTTTGAGAAATACTTTGAAAAATATTGACTTGATGTTTTGATAATGAATTTACAACACGGCGATGAAGCTGTGTATTGTAGTTATTGTATTATATTGTATTATATTGTATTGTTGACTTTTAAATACATTTGAAAAGGAAAAAAGTCATTGACATAGGTTTAATTCTTAGTAATGGTGTAAGTAATATGATTAATGGTAAAGGTGTGAGGAGTATAATTGTACAGGTGTAATTAATGGTGATAAAGATGTTAAGTGTATAATTGTAAAGGTATAATTAATGGTAAAGGTGTGAGGTGTATAATTTCACGGGTTTTACAGGATACTTTCAAATGCAGAAGTTTGATCAGGTCGTGTGGTGTTTGAGAGAGTTGGCGAGGAAAGAGCGCGCTTAGAGGGAGTCTGAACTAATCCATCACAGGGAGCTGAGAGGCAATTGTCCAAGTTGGAGGTCGGGCATTGGCGAGGGAGGTCGTTTATTGGCGAGGGAGGTCGTTAATTGGCGAGGGAGGTCGTTTATTGGGGAAGGAGGTCGTTAATTGGCGAGGGGGGTCGTTTATTGGCGAGGGAGGTCGTTAATTGGGGAAGGAGGTCGTTAATTGGTTACCGATATTCGTAATTGGCGAGGGATGTCAATAGTAGGGTAGGGACGTCAGTGATTAACATGTGACGTCAGTAGTTAACATAAAGTTTCAGTAATTAGCGAAGGTGGTCAATGATTGCTAAGGTAGATCACTATTGGCCGGCGAGGGAGGAGAGTAATTGGCGAGGGGGTTAATCAATTAGGGAGAGCGTCCACTTAATTGGTGAGTGAGGTAATTAATTAGCTAGGGAGGCCGTAGTATTAGTGACTAGAGAGAAAAGGTTAAGTGTATCAGTAATTAACTTGAAAGGGGGTAATTGATTAGAGTGGAGGGTAATTAACTAGAGAGGGGGTACATAATTAGTGGGGGTAATTGATTAGAGTAGGGGTAATAAATTGGAGAGGGATAATTAACTAGATATGGGGTAATTAATTGACGGCGGGGTTATTAGAGGGTGTAATTAATCGGAGTTGGGGTAGTTAACTAGAGAGGGATAGTTAACTAGAGAGAGGGGCAATTAACTACCAGGGAGATGTTATTATCGACAAGGAGGAACAGCTCAAGAAATCTCAATTATCACATGAAGATTAGCCTCCCCAGATTAGTTCACCTGAAGACCAACCAACCTAATGATACCTGGTGGGGGTTAGGGTCAGGTCAGGTTAGGTTAGGTCAGGGTTAGGTCAGAGAACGGAGTGAATAGAGGAGGAAGAGGAGGAGGGAGTGGAAGTGTGGTTGAGAGATGGACACGCACGCACACACGCACACACACACACGCACACACACACACACACACACACACACACACACACACAAGGTGACGGAGAAAAAAAAATAAGTTAAAAACGAAGAAGAAAAAATTAAAGAAAAGGAAGATAATTAAATGAAGAAAGAGAAAGAATAAAAATACGAAAGGAAGAAGAATACTAATAGCAGTAGTAGTAATTGGGGAGGGAAGGTCAGTGAGGAATTGGCGAGAAGGAAAAATAATTAGAGAGAGAGAGAGAGGATGATAATTAGGGAAACGGAAGAAAAGATGTTTGGAAGAGAAAGATGTTTGGAAGAGAAAGATGTGTGAGAGATAATGGGAAAAATGTAGATGAGAGGGAAGGGTAGAAGGTTAATGTTGGGTAGAGAGAAAGAGAGGGAAGAGAGAGAGAGAGAGAGGGTAAGAAAATTATATCTCTGTCAGCGTCTGTTTGTTTCTGTCTCTCTCTCTCTCACTATATCTATTATTCTCTCTCTCTCTCTCTCTCTCTCTCGCTCTCGCTCTCGCTCTCAAAGGCGTGACTCGGGGAGAAATACCTAATATCACAGACCGTCTCCTGTTCGGGTTCTGTTTTAGGTTGGGGTCATGCACTTGGGGAAGACACTCACCCCTGATCATGCACTCACCCTGCATGACTCTTGCTCATTATTGCATTACGATCTTATTATTCCCGGAGTGTCGTTGCGTTCCCAGAATTTCTCACGTCAATAAGTTTACCCCTGATTGCGGCTGGAGAGAGAGAGAGAGAGAGAGAGAGAGAGAGATATGGTAGTCGAGTCTCAGTGTAATGCCGACGCCATTTTGTTTACTGTCTCTGTACCTTGAGTCAGATGGGTCCCTCAGACGTCTAGCTACGGGTTAGATTCGCCGCGCGGGAGGGCAGTGGATGTGGGTTCCAGGGGGCGGTGAGAGGATGTGGGGTCAAGGGGGGTGAGAGGGATGTGGGTCCAAGGGGGTGAGGAGGATGTGGGGTCCAAGGGGCAGGTGAGAGGGATGTAGGGTCCAAGGGGAGAGGGCGGTGAGAGGAGTGGGGTCCAAGGGGGCGGTGAGAGGGATGTGGGGTCAAGGGGGCAAGAGGCGGTGAGAGGGATGTGGGGCGGTGCGAGAGGGATGTGGGGTCCAAGGGGGGCGGTGAGAGAGGATGTGGGGTCCAAGAGGTGTCTGAGCACCGCCGCCAGACTAATTGGCGACATTTTCCAGCCTCGAGATGACGGTCGTTACCGGAGTTTTGAAATGTAGAATGGTGGCCACTTGTTACCCGTGACTGCCACTTGAACCGGCAGACTTGTCACACGAACGACAGACTTGTCACATGAACGACAGACTTGTCACATGAACGGCAGACTTGTCACATGAACGGCAGACTTGTCACATGAACGGCAGACTGTCACACGAACGACATCTGTCTAGTACCCGCGTCGGAAGTTGTGGAGAGAGAGAGAGAGAGAGAGAGAGAGAGAGAGAGAGAGAGTTCAGGTGGATGGTGAAACATTCATAGACGCTTTAATTAATGAGTTTAGTATTAATTGTTCATTACCTGTGGCCAGTGTATCGAGCAGGTGATTTATTTGGAATTAATAGGACGGGCAGGTATCATCCACGACAGGTAAATTAGTGTTTCTTTTAATAAGGCTGTACAGGTAAGTTATTGTGTTGAATATTAACCTCAGCAGTACTGTATATTAGACTTTACTGGGTAATCTATATATATACAGTACTACAATCTCCAACAGTCCTCCACCACCCCTCCAACACTAGATTCTACACCACCACTTCCTACAATGCTCCAACAATCATCCAACACGAATCTACATTCCCCAACACTAGACTACAGTACAGCCCCACCAATTTCTCCAACACTAGATTCTACCACAACCACCCCCAACAGTCCTCCAACACTAGACTCTACCACAACCACCCCCAACAGTCCTCCAACACTAGACTCTACCACAACCACCTCCAACAGTCCTCCAACACTAGACCCTACACAACCACCTCCAATAGTCCTCCAACACTAGACTCTACCACAACCACCTCCAACAGTCCTCCAACACTAAGGAAAATATCGAGAGTTTACAATACTCTTCTCCTCTTTCTTCCTCTCGTGTCGGATTAACCCCCAAACCCTCCCTCTCCCCCTCCACCCCAACCCCCCTCCCTCACCCCACCTCACCCAACCCCCTCACCCCACTCACCCCACCCCCTCACCCCACTCACCCCACCCCCCACCCCACTCACCCAACCCCCTCACCCTCACAAAAGTCGTATCTATGCGAGAGAAAGAAAAACAATGCTATTCTACATAACATAAATTTCCCAAACAAACCTCGATTAAGAACCTCTGGAAGCCCTGCCCCGCCCTGCCCTGCCCTGCCCCTGCCCCTGCCCCTGCCCAACCCCATCCCACCCCACCCCATCCCACCCCCCACCCCACCCCATCCCACCCCACCCCCCCACCCCCACCCCATCCCACCCCACCCCAACTATCCCACCCCCCTACCCCATCCCACCCCATCCCACCCCACCCTCCACCCCACCCCACCCCATCCCACCCCACCCCGCCCCCCCCCACCCCGGCCCCCCCCCACCCCACCCCACTTATTGTATCCACCCTGCACATCCTACCCAACCCACCCATACCCATTCCCACAACCCCTCACCTACCTCCCACACACCTTACCTACCCCCACCTCAATGTACTCGGCCAATCTAGAGTTAAATGCGTCCAAATAACATAAAAGGTCTGGAGGAAAATTAGGTTTGAATACTAGGAGGGGGATGGGGTGGGGGGGGGGGGGGGAGGTAGTGAAGGGGAGGGGAGGTAGGGGGAGGAGGGAGGGGCAAGGTAGGGGCAAGGAGGGAGGGGGAGGGAGGGAGGAGGGATTGTGATAAAAAACACTGAGAGTTTCACCGCTCTAAGCTAATTTAACAAAAACAAACAAAAAATGCTCACGGAAAAGTGGTTTCGATAAATGCTCGGGGGTAGGTGAGGTTCTTGTTGTGTGTTTACGTGTGTGTGTGCGCGCGTTTGGTATTTCTTTGAATTTTATCGACGTCTCTCTACGTTCATGAGGTGGTTGTCATGCATGGAATATCTTGAGAGGAAATGCTTGCTGAGGACTATCTATCTATCTATCTATCTATCTGTCTGTCTGTCTGTCTGTCTGTCTGTATCTATCTATCTATCTATCTATCTATCTATCTATCTATCTATCTATCTATGGACAGGTTGATGGATGGAAGGAAAAACAAACACACACACACACACAAACAAACCTCTGCAATATAAAGAAATGAAATACAAACACGAGAAAAAAAAACAATAATAAAATAATTAAGAGACGAGAGTGAGTTTGAAGGAGAGAGAGAGAGAGAGAGAGAGAGAGAGAGAGAGAGAGAGAGACTCATCACATCTCGCCTCAAACTAACCAACAGCTTCTCCAGACTCCACAGGACACCTTCCAACACCTTCACTATACTTTACACCTCGACCCCTCTTGTGACACCTCCTGAAACACTCGCCTTTCCTTGATTAAGCTCAGGTAGATCGTTGCAACACCTGGGATTAGGTTAGGTTAGGTTACCCATTTACAGGTGGGGGGTGGACTGGGATGCCCTAGGTTAGATTAGGTTAGGTACCCATTCACAGGTGGGTGGTGGACCTGGATGCCCTTAGTGCTTGACCCCAAACACAGGAAAGTCGAAGGCTGTGTCGTAACCTCTCGTCTTGCTCACTACATTAAATATTGACACAAGACCAGGTATACCTCCAAGTGGTGACCTCTGTACTCTGCCGGTTTCAGCTCTCTCTCTCTCCCTCCACTTCTTCCCTTTCTCCCTATCTCCCTTTCTCCCTCTCTCTCTCCCCCCCTCCCTCCCTCCCTCAATCTTTAGTTAACTTGTTAAAAAAAAACCCAAGTTCGTGTTTTTTATCCACAGTTTTATTAGTTTTATCATATTTATTTACCTGTTGGCACCATTTACCTTCAATTAACCTAATCTAACACCACCAAGACCACCTCCGTGAATATGTCCTATGTCCTGCCTATCCCCTACTCCTCCCCCAGCCCCCCTCCCAACCCTCCCTCTAACCCTCCTCTAACCCTCTAACCCCCTCCCATCTAACCCCCCAACCCTCCCCTACCCTCCCCACCCTTCCACTCCCTACCCCCCACCCCCCCTCTACCCCCCTTAGTCACCTGTCATGCCGTCTCCTCCACCTGTGTCATGTATAATTCCGTCTGTGAGTAACTGAGTGGCAGCGCCGTGAAGCATTACCGCCACACACTCGCCTCCCCCACACGTCCTCCAACATTGATCAGTCAAGTGTCTACCGGGAGCCGATACACTTCCCTGATCTTTATACTTCTTCGTTATTTATTCATTTATGTCGGTTCGTGTGTGTGTGTGTGTGTGTGTGTGTGTGTGTGTTAATCCATAGAAATGAGTAATTGGTAAATGTTTGGTTTTTTATTAGTGGTCACAACGTTTGTTTGTTTGGTATAACTTTTTTTTGTTCTTAGTTTGACAGTAACGTTTTTTTTTTGTCTCCTTTACTCCCAATATAAATTTCCTCTTAGTGATAAAAAGAAAGTTAAGGAAAAACTGTCATAGGTCGTATTTACCTGTTGACCGTCGCCGCTTCACCTGTTGACCGCAGCCGTTGCCTCACCTGCCGCAAGAGCAAATTGTAACATGAAAGTGATTGATGTTAACAGATGAAGACCTGGGGAGGTTGGGGGGGGCGGTCACCTTATTTCTCTTTGATGTAGAGCCACGAACTGTTGAGGCTAACGTGTTGTTTTGTTTTCCATTTTGATCTTTCTGCCCTGATAACCTAACCTAACCCTTCTGCTTTGATAACCTAACCTAACCTCAGAACAGAATACGAACGAATAAGAAAATATACAACTCGGAAATAACGAATGAAAAACAAAACCGATAAACAATTGAGGAAAGGAAAAAAAATGATTTACACGGACAAACATTTTAGATATATTTTTTGTTTTTGTGGCCGACGAACGGAGGAGAGGAGAGGAGAGGAGGAAAGTCAAGGAATAATTGATAATTAATAGCATGGTGAAGGATAATTATAGGTAGAGAAGACACAGAGTAATAACAGTGTCTAGACTACAAGACGGTCGGGCGCGAGAAAAGATAATTGTAGATAATTAGTAAGAAGAGAATACGAGGAACAGGTAATATAAGGTAAAGGGGAGGTTAATGATCAGAGGAAGAAGAAGGGGAGCAATTAATGATAAAGTTGAGGGGATAAGATAGACCAATAAGAGGTCTTGGTGAGCTAGACAAGAAGCTTAATTATTATTGGTGGAGAGAAGGTAACCGTGTGTGTGTGTGTGTGTGTGTGTGTGTGTGTGTGTGTGTGGGCGGAAAAACAGATTAATAACTACATTGATTAATAACTACATGGATTGACATGATATAAATCCAGAGAGAGAGAGAGAGAGAGAGAGAGAGAGAGAGAGAGAGAGAGAGAGCTTAAGACCCTTCAACTCCTCCTCCCCTTCCCCCATCTCTCACTTTTTCTCTCAGTTGCCAGAGAATCTATTTTTGTTGGGCAATAAATCATCTTAATTGTGAGCTTTTCTTAAATTTGGAAGGTGCGGCTCGTAAATCTGGTGGGCAGGTGAGGTACAGGTGACCTACATACACACACACACACACACACACACACACTATTCTGTTATGGATGATACACTCAAGGGTAAAAATCTCCACAAAGGTCTTGACTCCGAGAAGACTTGGACTGAATTCTCAAAAGACCTTATTGTGGTGTGTGTGTGTGTGTGTGTGTGTTGCCTCGACTAATTAAATTACCTGGTATAACACAGTTCTTCCTCACCTGAACAGTACAATAATTCTCCTCAACCATTATTCGAAGCTTCACACCGAAGGAATTTGAACCATTATTCGAAGCTTCACACCGAAGGAATTTGAACCATTATTCGAAGCTTTCTCTGCTGCTTCGTCTTTTAGACTTTCATATTTTGCACATACCATTTTTTTATCATTTTATCTCGCAAACGTTTTCTCTTTCATCTCCGTTTTCTTTACATTTTGATTGACTATTAATCCGACGTATGACTGACCTAGATAAATACGTTTTACTGTTTTACTTGTTAATAAGAAAAAAAAAACACACAACAGATAGACATTTTGTTGTCATGAATAGACCCGCCGAATGATATCAAAATTTGTTTGATGTGAAAAAAAAGAGTAATTTAATTTGGTTTATTGTGTTGCTCTCTGGTGCGGAAATAAATTATTGCGAGGGATAGAAATTTATTTTTGTTTATTTATTTTTCCCTCTTAATTTCCCCGTGATAGTCACAAGTGTTGTTTGTTTGTTTACCTTCTGCATGAACACCAATTGTTTGTTTACTTGTCACTGGAGTACCACTTGTTTGTGCTCGTTTGTTTACTTTACACAGCCTCTTCACCGGCACAGCACAACACATCACGTCATCTACCACACCAGTACACCATTACAGCACATCCCTGGTAACAGCTTTAATACCTTAAAATAGATGTTAACCTAATCGAACCTAACTTAACTAAACCTAACCTAACCCGAACTAAACTAAACTAACCTAACCTCCTCTAACCTAATTGACTGGAACTAAGCTAACCTAAGCAAAACGTGACCTGACCTGCCCTGAACTTGACCTAGTACCGTTACCAAGTCATCTCAGGGCCTCCCTTTCCTACCCTCTCACCCCCCCCCCCTTAAAGTTGAGTAGAATACCACGACAATTACAATCATTGGTGTTATCAGCGTTATTTGGGGTTGAATTACATATTTCGCCGACAGACAGACAGACAGACAGACACAGGCACAGACAGACCAAATGACACACACATGTATGTCAGTTTTCTGGACACATCGTTTGTAGTAAGTGTGATGAATTTCCCTGGATGTTGTTGAAATAAATTACTTGTGATTAAAGACAAACAGACTGGTAATAACTCAGGTAGTTTGTGTGTGTGTGTGTGTGTGTGTGTGTGTGTGTGATGGATCCGTGTATATTTTTTCATTATTTTCCACATTCCATGAAATTGTTCTTAAGCATTATCAGAATACATAATTATCGACTGACTGATTGACTGACTGACTGACAGCCTGAAAGTATGTCAGTAATTGGTGCTCAATAACCCAGGTAATTGTAGCCCCGCGAACGATGCTCAAATAACCCTGAATACAAACTTAGTGGACGGTGCTCAATTACCGTGACAGATGACTATTCGAAAAACAACAAATGCCTCGTACGTCATTTGTGTTAAGTTCCTCTGAAATTCCGACGCGACGTAAGCTGTGTGTGTGTGTGTGTGTGTGTGTGTGTGTGTGTGTGTGTGTGTGTGTAATAATAATAAATGGGTTTATTGACAGAGCGTGTTATGGCTGAAAATATACAGACTTACATTTGATTTAGACATAATGATATAATATACAGTGAATTCATTTGCATGTAAGCAGTACATAACCGAGTTGTTTATTATTTAACAATAGATGATGGTGTTGTTCTTATATATCTATCGGTGCGGGCCTTTATGGGCTGAATTTTGCTGTAGTGGGTGACTGGTGTGAGGTGGTGGGGGCTGCAGGAGGTATGGTGGTGGTGCAGAAGGACTGTCAAACCATTCCAGTGCTTGGTAGAGGTCACTGATGGGATGGCAATACTTCTCCAGGGTGGAGAGGAGCAAGTTGTAGCCGGAGTATTCTGCGCCGAGCATGATTCTGCAGACCCTTTTCTGTACCTTCTCTAGCTGACGTTGTTGGGTGGAGTTGAGAGAAGACGACCAGGCTGGTGACGCTTACGTTAGTTTGGGGAGAATAAAGGCGTTGTAGATGGTCCTCAGCTCTGGCGTGGGTGTCCCAAGTGACCTAAGTGTGTGTGTGTGTGTGTGTGTGGTAAAGACTATATACCACCAGGAAGATACAAGACCCATTCATTCTCTCGTGTACCTCGCGTTAAGTTGTGATGAAGGAGGGGAGGGGTGAGAGGGAGGGGGAGAGGAAGGTTTAGAAGGTAAATAGTACATGCTGGTGTTTATTTACTTAATTGTTGTACCACATGAAGGTATAAAGGAAGAGAGATAGGAGGAAGGATTTAGAGACAGGTGTGTGTGTGTGTGTGTGTGTGTGTGTTCTGTTGCCTCTTGTGTTTATTACGGCTTAAAGTAGCGGGGTAATATTTCAACCCCCCTCTCTCTCATATTACTCAACACTATTCTGGTTGGTGTGGGCATTAAGCGCGTTCTTTAAGTGGCATTTAAAGAGCGCTCTAATTAAGTACCGAGCTTTAAATTAGATTCCAGGCTTTCTGAAAGTCCATTAATGATATTTTCCGGACGAGTGAGGGAAGAGGAGAAGATAAATCTTTTTGTTTACACACCCACACCCCCATACCCACACCCACCCACACACACCCACACCCCATACCCACACCCACCCACACACAACCCCACACCCACACCCACACACACCCACACACCCCACACCCACACCCACCCACACACACCCACACACCCACACCCCCACACCCACACCCCCCACACACACCCCCCCCCACACACACACACCCACACCCCACACCCAGACACCCACACACACACACACCCACAACCCCACACCCACCCACACACACCCACACACCACACCCCCACACCCACACACCCCCCACACACACCCCACACACACCCCACACACACACACACCCACACCCCCACACACACACACACACCCACACCCCCACACACACACACACACACACCCCCCACACACACACACACCCACCCCCACACACACACACACACACACACATCCACACCCCCCCACACACACACACACACACACACCCCACACACACACACCCCACACACACACACACACACACACCACACACACACACACATACAGAGAGAGAGAGAGATTTTCACCTATGAGCCATGCACCTCTTCACCAGCTGTAGTGCATCTCAGCCTTGCAAAGTACCAGCCCAATGGAATGATGTTACTGCCGTGTGTAAATACCAGATAGAGAGCGGAGGGAAGGAAGAGGATTTATTACCTGGAAAGATAGACTCGTACCTGTTCCTGAAATAACGACAACCTTAACTAGATGTTATTTATGGTTGTTTAAAGGTAGATTAGGTGTAGTAGTTGTGGTAGGTTAGGTAATGAAATGGCGGCGAAGGTGTGGCTATTGGGGGAGGCTGGAGGCCACGTTTATAAAAAAATAGTAGTAGTAGTAGTAGTATTTTTAGGAGTAATGGTAGTAGTATAGTAGTAATAGTAGTAGTAGTAGTAGTAGACACACACCGAAAGGTTTACGTCATTTTAATAAGGTTTTGGAGAATAATTCACGATCTGGTGTGTAAATTTTGAAGGGAAATTTTTGTGGTTTGTCGGATAAACTGTGTGTGTGTGTGTGTGTGTGTGTGTGTGTGTGTGTACTCTTTATGTATTTTGAAGTCTTCTGTAACTTGGTAGTAGTGTTGTACCAGTCGGCCATAGCTGTACCTGATATCTTTGTTCATGTACTAAACAAGAGTAAAGAAATTGGTAATAACTGAGAGATTCATTAAATGGTGAGTAATAATTGTGTTCCATGAGCGATAATAATGTTTAAAATACATTAATGGTGTTTTATCATTTATTATTTTTGGATTAGAGTTTTTTTGTAAAGCTTTCGACTAACTTCTCTTAAACTGCGATAATGAGTTAATTGTTTGTCCTTCTTGAGAATGAAGTATTTTTCTCTTAATGAAGTAGAACCTTTGAACGTATTCCCCCGTCGTCTCTTATCTCGTTCTCTTGATTACAGCACTTTGTAGTTCTCATGATTCTCTGAGTACCGCCCCCCTCCCCCCCTCCCCCACGATACAACCTTACAACAGTCGTATATATTTTTATTTTTCTCCATTTTTTGTTCTTTTTTTTTTAATGCGTAATAAATTCTTTGCTCGTGTGCTTCTGAATTAAAAGTACATGGAAAGTCTTTTAGTGTAGTGTGGATGTTTGTGCTAACCCCTCCACTCTGAGAGACATTTCCCTCCCTCCCCCTCCTGCTAATTTACATTCCTTTATTGTTTCAGAATGTATCTCCTTGAGTGGGGTTTATTATTATTATTACTACTTTTACTTTTTTCGACAGATGGTTTATACATTTTCTCTAAGCTAATTTTACTCTGTGTGTGTGTGTGTGTGTGTGTGTGTGTGTGTGTGTGTGTGTGTGTGTGTTCTTAATCTACTTGAGTCTGATTGTTTTTTGTTTCATGAGTTTAACTTGAAGCTCCTTACCGCCATCTCTGAGTCCGACGGCATTTAAAAACACACACACACACAAAAAAAATATCCCAGGCTGCGTCTACCACCAAATCTGGATTCAGGATCAGCGTATCTGAAAGGGGGATTCAACGTTCCATTTTAAAGGTGTCTGAAAATGGATGCGAATATCTCTGCATGTTGGGAGTGGTGTTGGTGGTGGGGGTGGTAGGGGAGAGGTGATGGGGTGAGGGAGTGGTATTGGTGGTGGGGGTGGTAGGGGAGAGGTGATGGGGTGAGGGAGTGGGGGGGATGGTGGTGGGGGAGAAGGACGAAGATGGATTCAACTGGGATTCTTCTTGAGACCGAATTTTGATGTGGACGGGTTGGTTGGTGACACGAGTTGGGGATCTTGACGTGAAACAAAATAGATGGTTAATGCGTCGAGGAATGGCTCTTAAATATTTGTGTTTTTCTTTCGGGTCGGTAAAATATACGTGTGGCATTATTGTGTTACTGTATCCGGTAGTCCGGGTCTTAAATGATATTCCTCGACGGATTCTGAATTCGGATTTGCATGCAGAACGTCCCCGCTTATTATCTGGTAATGACTGATATCAAGTGTGTGTGTGTGTGTGTGTGTGTGTGTGTGTGTGTGTTGGTGAGTAGGGGAGAGAGAGGGGAGGTAAGAGATAGTTCTCTCTCTCTCTCTCTCTCTCTCTCTCTCTCTCTCTCTCTCTCTCTCTCTCTCTCCTCCACATATGGGTGTGGGTACAGCTGTAACCATCTAAGTATAAACACACACTAACCCACATCCTCCCCCTCCCCCACCACCTTCCCCCACACCCTTCCCCCACCCTTCCCCCACCCCCCTCCCCCCACCCCCTCCCCCCACACACAGAGTTATCAGTAATTAGCCTGCCACAATTCCTCTCTAGCGTCTCCTCAACTCACGGCCCTAAAGAACGTTTATACCTCCTGCCCCCCCCTCCACGCCCCCTCTCCACGTCCCCCCCGCCCCCCCGCCCTCCTCCCGCCCTCCTCCCGCGGCGCTAAAAACTGTGAGGCCCAGGAAATAAAAACTCAATAATTGTGCCGAGATAATTATAATACACCGCTCTAAAGTTTTAATTCCCCGCTAAATGGAAAGTCACACGCACCCCGAGTTAGTGTGTTTAGGTATGCGGCCTGCCCACCCACCCCTTCACCCACTCACCCACCCCTTCA
The DNA here is from genome assembly GCF_018991925.1 of Homarus americanus. Lineage (NCBI taxonomy): Eukaryota > Metazoa > Arthropoda > Malacostraca > Decapoda > Nephropidae > Homarus > Homarus americanus. The sequence goes on along the minus strand of NW_024741913.1, from coordinate 444,541 downwards.
CCCACCCACTGCTTCATTAGCATATCTCTTCAAGTACTTGTTATGCCAACGCGATGCTGTTTGTCGACCACCGCTAGCTAGGCTGTGTGGGTGGATGGGTGGGTGAGAGTGGGTGGGTGAGAGTGGGTGGGTTGGTGGGTATATATGTGTGTGGGTGGGTGGGTGGGTGGTGGGTTGTGTGAATGTCCCCTCCTTCTCCCACCTCTCTCTCTCTCTCTCTCTCTCTCTCTCTCTCTCTCTCTGTATACTAAACACCTACTTCCCCCTGTCTCCCCTCTCCTCTCCCCCTGTCTCCCCTCTCCTCTCCCTCCGTCTCCCCTCTGTTAAAAGGCGTCACCCCATTCTGATGTGTTGAGTCTCCTCCAATGTCAGGTGGTGGTAGGGGAGGAAATTTTACCGAGTTCATCAAGTCTGGGGAGAAAAGTTTAGATTGAGCTACTCTCCTCCGTGTGGGTTTTTGGGGAACTTTTCTACGAGTCTGGGGGAAAAGTGGTAAAGGTCTTTTCTCCCTCGTCGTACACCCCATTTCTTCCCATCCGTCATATTTTTTCCCGTTAACCGTCATTTGTTGTCCTCTATTATCCACTTAATTTCTCCCTATTATCCACCAGTTTTTCCCTGTTATTCACCAATTTTTCTCTATTACACACCCAATTTCTCCCCATCTTCCACCCCATTTTCCCCCATCACCCCATAACCTTTGGCAATAGGTGGGAATACTTCTTTTTTAACGGTAGGGAAATTGCTTGATGGTGGTAGAGATATTTTTGGTGTGGTGGGGAAATTGTGTGTTGGTGTTGGTGATAGGAAGGTCATATTGTTTGTGTTGAGGGAAATTAAGAGTAGGGATATTTCTGTTATGGTGGGGATATTTTTTGTCGGTGTTGGAGAAATGGGATTTTTTTTTTGTGTATACCAACATCGAGAGAGAGAGAGAGAGAGAGAGAGAGGCTGGGTGATGGTAGGGAAATATTTAGTCTGTTAGGGACATTATTGTGGCTGAGTGCATGGGGATGTTAAGTGTGGTGGGGGTAAATTCCCCTGCCACAGTACGGGGAGGGGGTGGAGAGGAAGGGAAAAGGTATTATCTCCAGCGGGGATTTTTTAATAGTTTGGGGAAGTTTTGTTTACAGATTAAACTGATTCTAAATTTGGACAAAGTTTGGAGAGAGAGAGAGAGAGAGAGAGAGAGAGAGAGAGAGAGAGAGAGAGAGAGAGAGAGACTTTAATATAATCATATCTCTACCTGGGGGCATTTCTAATCTGTGTTCCTGACAGTGACAGGTTGGGAGAGGAGCATATAGGTCCATAGATGAATGTGTGTCTGTTTGTTTGTTTACTATTAATTAACTTATCTCTCTCTCTCTCTCTCTCTTGCTGTTTATTAATTCTCTCTTTATCTGTTTTTCTACCTGTATACTAATTGTTCCTTCCTTCCCTCCTTCCTTCTCTCCCTCCCTCCTTCCTTCCATCCCTCTCTTCCCCCTCCTTCCTTCTCTCCCTCCCTCCCTCCTTCCTTCCTTCCATCCCTCTCTTCCCCCTCCTTCTTCCCGCTCCCCACCCACAGTTAAGCACCACACACAAAAACAGTCCAAGTCTTCAGCAGGCAGGTCTCTCCCTCGCTATAGTCGATACTAACAGGTAGGTAATGAGCTGTCACCTGGCCGCTGCAACATTACAGAGCACAATTACCTCACCTGCCAAAAATGATGCACACGGGAGGGATATTGGCTCAGGTGAAGTTCATTACTGTGTCTGGGGGGTGTGTTGGGGTGGGGGAGGTGATGGCTAATGGTCAATGTAGGATGGATCTTAGTTGTAATGGGTGCTGATCGTCGTATTGTTGTCATTTCTAATGGGTCACTAGTTCTAATGGGTTCTAATCGTATTGGGCCCCTAGTTCTAATGAGTCCTAATTATAATGGGCCCCCAGTTCTGATGGGTCCGAGTCGTAATTGGGCCCCAGTTAATCTTTTTGGGATTGGGTCCCGTTGCTAATTGCTCTTGTGACATATGGGACCTATTAAAAGTAGGTTAGGTTATGGCCTATTAAAAGCAGAGAGTTCATACTATTACAAACTTAAGTTGATTGTCAGTCAAATGTCACCGCTAAACGAACGAAGCTCTGTAGCAGACTGTACCTAATTCACCCTTTTTTAATGTGTTAATATTACACAGTTTCCAGATGACGATTTACTAAAGAGGGTGTAATTGGTGGGGGGGGGGGTGAGTGGGGATTAATTAGAGTAAATGTTTGTTTGTCGATAAAGTACGACTCACTCGAAGCGGGAGCCGAGTTGTGGTAAATTTGATGGGATGTTGTTTCCTCGATAAAAAGTTCTTGTGAAGGATCATAGAGGGAGTGATTATAGGGTTAGGTAAGGTAATTATTGGATTCATAAAATTACCTGAGTATTCTTTCTGTTTATGATGAGGACTCTTCTCATCGTACACCACTCCTAACCAAACTATGATTAGGCCTGATTCGGTCACTACCCACCGTCGTGTATGGATTAGCAAGTCGATTTTTTTAAGTCGTAAATGTGCGTTATCAACCTTATGTTACGCCCAAGGACAGCGGTGTGCATATAACAAGGTGTTCCACGTTGTAAATCACACGAGGTAATGGTAGGTGTGACCTGGTTGACACGGGGTTAATACTACACGGTGTGGACCCCCTCAGCACACACACACACACCTGGTTGGCTATTCCTGGCTAGTCCACGACGAATTATTACAGGTTACATGACTCCGTTCCGTCTTGTGCTCACTGAGTGGTCTGTTATTATTGTACCACATGGGTTCTAAATTGGTTGTGCTCACTGAGTGGTCTCTTATTACTGTACCATATGATTCTCTGATGGCTTATGCTCACTGAGTGGTCTGTTTATACTGTACAAAATGCTTAATGAGTGGCTGATTATTATATACGGTATGTAAATGCTCGCTGAGTGGTTTATTATTATCAGTATACTTAATGAGTGGCTGATCAGTCTGTAGAGGTCAGGTACCTTATCTTGTAGAAGAGATCAGCTATTGTACCGAGGGAGTGATGTACTTTGTTAATGATGATGTAACAGACCTGACCGCTGATCATTACATATTTATTATTATTATTTACATGTTTCCTCCTCCTGCTCCTTCTTCTTCCTCCTCCTACTTCCCATTCCTCCTTCCTCTTCCTCCTCTTCCTCTTCCTTCCTCCTTCCCCTTCCTTACTCCCCTCCTCCTTACTCCTTCTCCCCCTCCCTCTCCTTCCTCCTCTACTTCCTTCCTCTTCCTCCCTCCTCTACCTCCTTCCTCTTCCTCCCTCCCCTTCCTCTTCCTCCCTAGAATATAACCCACATTCTCGTATTGATTGAAGAATAATTTATTAGTGGGTGTTGCAGGTGACTTATGTCTCTCTGTACCGTGAGACTTGTGTCTTGTTGCTTTATAATTACTGGAGGAGCCGCAGTGTTAGGGTGGATGAGTCGCCTTTACCTGGGCTAGTGTGTGGATGTGTGGATGGATGAGTCGTCTTTACCTGGGCTAGTGTGTGGATGTGTGGATGGATGAGTCGTCTTTACCTGAGCTAGTGTATGGATGTGTGGATGGATGAGTTACCTTTACCTGGGCTAGTGTATGGATGTATGGATGGATGAGTCGCCTTTACCTGGAGGCTGGTGTGTGGATGTGTGGATGGATGGTCGTCTTCCTGGAGCTAGTGTGTGGATGTGTGTGGATGGATGAGTCGCCTTTACCTGGGCTAGTGTGTGGATGTGTGGATGGATGAGTTACCTTTACCTGGGCTAGTGTATGGATGTATGGACACACACACACACACACACACACACACACACACACACACACACACACACACACACACACACATCCCACTTGACTATGATAAAGATCGAGCCATCAACCATAGCCTCACCATACTACTGTACACCTATCATACCTCGGTCGAGTCTATCCGAGTTGAATTATAACAAAAGTATAATCACAACCTAACCTAAGTATAACCGTACCAAGTATGTCATATCTCTCTCGCTAGGTCATAGGTTATACTACTCACTTTGTTATACTCCTTGGTATGCTCTCGTGTCCACCAGCTCTCCTTCACACTAATCCCTGAAGTAAACCACAAAAAAAAAAGCTGCTACACAAGGTTAGTTTTACCATGACTCCAGACTGTCCCTGTAGAGTGTGTGTGTGTGTGTGTGTGTGTGTAAGTCAGTCTCCCTCTCACCCTCTCTCTCCCCTTCCCCCACTCACCACCCTCCCACACCCCTCACCCCCCCACATATCAGCTGAGCGCGACACACAAAAAGCACCAAGTTATTCCCTCCGATATATTGAACTTTACGACTGGTATAATACAACAATAAAACAAAGCGTTATGTTAGCACTATGTATATGCAAATTAGCAAACTTTTTAAATCCGCTCGGAGCCATTGATAATAAACCTTGATACAGGATGGTTCTATTTCCCGCTCTCTCTCTCTCTCTCTCTCTCTCTCTCTCTCTCTCTCTCTGTTATTTTGGACTCTTATTATGTGTTATTTTTTACTGTTATTGTCTGTTATTTTCAGTTATTTTTTGTTTCGTGTTATTTTTTGTTTTTTTGTCTGTTATTTTTTTACGATTATAGGAGTTATTTTTATGTTTTGCTGTTATTCGGGAGTTATTTTGGTTGTTATTTTGACTGTTATTTTCTGTTAATTTTTACTTGTTATTTTTGTTAGTTATTTTTGTTATTCTATTGTTATTTTTCCTTTGTTAGTTTTACGGTTCTCTTGTCATTTTGTACTGTTATTCTCGTGTTATTATCTGTTATTTTATCTGGTTGTTGTGGTGTTATTTTGTTCTATTGTTATTTATTGTTTTTCTGTGGTTATTGTGTTATTTGTTTGTTATCTAGTGTTATTTTCTTGTATTGTTTATATGGCTGTGTACTAAGTGTGTGTGTGTGTGTGTGTGTGTTGGTGTGTATGTGTGTTTGTGTTGGTGTGTGTGTGTGTGTGTGTGTGTGTGTGTGAGAGAGAGAGAGTCCGCCATGACAACTTGTTGCTCGCCCTCCCACAGTAATGAGTTTTACACTGGCCCTCTCCCCTCTCTCTCCCTCACCTCCCCACCTTCTCCCCACTATACCCATCCCTCACTCCCTCTCCCCCTCCCTCCCTCCCTCCCCTTCACCATCTCCCTCTCCTCCTCCCCTCTCTCCCTCCTCCCCCCATCCTCCCTCCCTCCCCTTCACCCCCCTCACCCCTCCTCCCACCCCTCCCTCCCTGAGAGAGGAAGAAGACAGACTGGGAGAAAGAGGTGAATCCAATCTTGTTGTTCTCCTCCTATAAGTTCCCCAGCCGACCTCTGTGTGTGTGTGTGTGTGTGTGTGTGTGTGTGTGTGTGTGTGTGTGTGGTCCGTAAAGAAAAAAAAAAAGAAATCTGTTGTGGGTGAGATATTGGGTTTACAAGTTGCTTATGTGTGTATGTGTGTGTGTGTGTATGTATGTGTGTATGTATGTATATCGATTAAGGCCGATATAGTTTGTACGGCTTTAAATCCCTCTAAGTGTTGTATAGTTCCCGGAGTGTATTAACCAGCCCTGATGAGTGCCGTTTGTATGTTGGCTGGTTCATTGTATTTATCTCTCTGTCTGTCTGTCCGTCTGTCTGTCTGTCTGTCTGTCTGTCCGTCCGTCTGTCTGTCTGTCTGTCTGTCCGTCTGTCTGTAAACACTTGTTAACATCAACAGTCAGATCCGCTCGTTACTTAGCCTGCCAGTGTTAAGTTTGTACCTGTGTCTCTGTTAACGCTTATCTTACCTGAGTTTAATTAAGTTAACTCTCACCTGTGCCCACACCTCCTCTCAAGTCATGTGGAGTGACGGTAACTCCTCCTCCTCTTCCTCCTCCTGTGTTGTACGCCTCACCTCACCCCACACCACCCCCCCCACCCTACCCCACACACCACCTCACCCCTCACCCCCCTCCCCACCCCTTCACCCCCTCACACGCCACACATCAGTTATGGCGACCTTGCGTGCTACTTCGTCTTCCCGATGTCCAACTTGTGCTCTTTTTTCTTTCCTCTTCTGCCTATTATTTTTCCTCTTCTTCCTCTTCCTTTTACTCTTCTTCCTCTTCCCCTTCCTCTTCTTCCTCTTCCTTTTACTCTTCTTCCTCTTCCCCTTCTTATTCCTATTACTCTTCTTCCTCTTCCTATTACCCTTCTTCCTCTTCCTCTTCCTATTGCTCTTCTTCCTCTTCCTCTTCATAACCACAAACCAGATTCCCAGAGACACTTGTATTATATATATCTTCCTCTTCTCTCTACTCCTGTCCTCCCTACTCCTGTCCTCCCTACTCCTGTCCTCCCTACTCCTCCCCACTCCACTCCTCTCCACCCCACTCCACTCTTCTCCTCTTCACCACACTCCACTCGTCCCCTCTCCTCTCCTCTCCACTCGTCCCCTCTCCTCTCCACTCCTCTCCACTTCTCCCCACTCCACTCTTCCCCTCTCCTCTCCTCTCCACCCCACTCCTCTCCTCTCCTCTCCTCTCCTACAGTCTCAACTCAATTAGGACTCCATCTTAGCGTCGCAGTACACCACGTGAGTCACTTAGCTGTTGCCCATGAGAAGAATTTTTAAACGCGTGGATATTAATGGCGCAGCAACACTCAGGAGATCCGTGACGTTAAAGTGATCAAGAAGTGACAACAAAAAGTAGGTTAAAATATCTAGAGTCATGGTGTAGTCTTTATATATTTTGGCTGCCATCTTTATCTCGTAGCTTAAAGTATTTTTTGTTAAGCTAGGAGGAAGGTTAAGTTGATATTTGATTAAGTTATGTTGTGGTGTTCAGGGTCTTGAGGGAGGTTGGGTGGTAGGTGGGGTGGGGTTGGAGGGTGGTAATTAGTGTCATATTAGCCAACATCATGACAGCGGTGGGGATCAATCAACACTTAGTATGCCCTGGTACGCGTGGACTCTGCCAACTCACCGTGTGTGCCTCGGTCGCTTTAGTGTTTTTAAAGTTAACCAGATAAGTTAACCCCGAGTGTTTTGGAGTAGTGGGCTGTGGTGTCCGACCCTAAGATGGATTAACTTAAGGAGGATACGAGTGTGTTTACCCAGACCTGTGGGATCCTTAACACAGGTTCTGGATGTTCTATAGGAGGTATTAGTGACATCATTACCGTACACAAAAAAACGTAGTAATAATAATAATAATAATAATAATAATAATAATAACAATAATAAAACCTAAATAAAAATGAATAATTAATCATGCTTCTCAGTATATTGTGTATAAGATTCACTTGCCAAAATTAAATGGAGTGTTGCTTTTAAAACTGGATTAAGTACAAAATATATTAAGCTCGTGGAATATTCACTCGTGTTTGTGTACATGTTTGCTCGACTGTCTAGGTAAGAAAACCTAAATTTTTTGTGGACTTGCAGTGATGAGGCTTAACTTGGGGGTTAACTTAAAGAGATTAATTTAGGGATTAATTTGAGAGATTAATTTGGGGATTAACTTGAGAGATTAACTTGAGATTAACTTGAGGATTAACTTGAGGATTAACTTGAGAGATTGATTTGAGGGATTAACTTGAGGATTAACTTGAGGATTAACTTGAGAGATTAACTTGAGGATTAACTTGAGAGATTACTAGCATACATGAACTACCAATTTTAATAATTTTTTTAAAATAATTTTTTTCTTGCAAACTATATAAAAAAATATTCCTTCTGTATTATCATAAGTGTTATTTAAAGTTGAGAGGAATTATATGCCAAGTTCACCTGAATATATTACTGAGCCAACATATAATAATAATGGCACTTCCTGGCACCTATACCTGAGTGCCACCACGTAAGGTAAAGGGAATTTAAACCTTTATATTAACTCAAATGTTTCTTTATGTTATTTAATGGTTTTTATGTAATGTTATAAATTAGTCTAAGCAGCAGAGGTCACTAACGACTTGTGAGGATGTGTGTCAAGGTAATTTTGTACCATACACGTTATTTATAGCCTTGAATATTAACTCAGGTTTATAAGTGATATTTCCTGTAACTGTTTAAATAATACACTTGGGTTTTTTGTTTGTTATTAATTTGTGGTCTTAATAGAGTTCCTTTAAACGTCTAATATAAACTTAAATAACAGAAGGAATATATTAGCTTGACAAACAAACAGAAAAACACAAACAAACAAACAGAAAACAAGCAGACAAACAAACAAGCAGACAAACAATCAACAAACAAACAAACAGACTGACAGACAAACATTGAGTCCTCTGCGCTGTATTAACATGATCAAATTGTTATATATTATTGTTAAAACTCTAAGGTTAAATATTCCTCGGTTAAAAACTTACTCGTTGTGTTAAAGGAAGAAAAATATGGAGAGGAGAATTTCTTGGCAACATCAAATGAGGCAAATAATTATTGAGTAAAATTATGTGGTATCTGGACACACACACACACACACACAACACACACACACACACACACACCATCTCCCTTTCTTGGCTCCCCCTTCCCCCTCTCCACTTCCCCCCATCCCCCACCTCCATCCACCTCTCCTCCCCATCCATCACCCCTTCCCCACATCCACCACCCTTCCCATCCACCACCCCTCCCCCATCCACCACCTCCCCTATCCCCCCCTTCCCCCATCCACCACCACCCTTCCCCCATCCACCACCCCTTCCCCATCACCTACCCCTTCCCCCATCTACCACCACCCTTCCCCATCCACCACCCCTTCCCCATCCACCACCCCTTATACCCCTCCATACTCTATCTCCCCATCCTCCACATCCCTCACCCTCCCCATCTCCCCATCCACCATCCCCTCCCCATACCCCCCCCTAAAAAACAGGAAGCAATTTGGTAACATTAATAAAACTGCAAAAACATTCAGCTTGATAATTAAAACCAAAAAAATAAAAATCATTAGAAAAAAATACATTACCTCAACATTTCCCAAACAAAACAAAAATAAATTACAATACATTTTTTCTTTCGACAATAATTGAAACAAAAATAATCTCTCTCCCCAAAATGATAATTACATGCATCACAACATAATTTACTTGGGACAGTTTTTTTTTTTTAATAATTTTTGGTTGTACACAAAAATTATTCACGTGTTACTTCTGCAGTAATGAGAGAACGTATTTACTGATGGTATAAAGTCGTGTAAGAACGACGCCATCTTGGTTGTTTATCTCGGGAGTTGAAAATTAATTCAATCCCCCCAAAGAAACCCCCCAAACAACCCCTCCCCTCAATAACCCCCCCCCAGAGAACACACCTGTACTACACTGGTTCATATCCCCGTCAGGTGGAACAGCCAAGAGCCATACCTGTGCCACAACTCAACCTTGGTATAAATAGCTCGTTTATAGCTCAGTAAACTAGGTGCAAAAGTATATATAAAGAGAAAATTTCACCTCCATTTCTGCGTAAAAATTATAAACTGATGGTTTCTGGGAAGTGAGAGGTTGTTGTTATATGCTGTACTGGCTATTTCTTCGTCCCTCTCCCCCCTCTCCGACCTCTCCTTCCTTCCCTCTTCTCCTCTTCTCCCCTTCCCTCCTCCCCTCCCCCCTTCTCCCCCTCCTTTCTCCCCATCTCCCCACCCCTTAAAAAATCATTTAAAAGGAGGAATTGTGAATGGAGGTGAAAGTAATGAGGTGGCGGCCATCTATTGTGTTGATATGTTAATTGTATAACGTGAAATGTTGCGACACACACACACACACACACACGTTGGAGAGCATTTTACTATTATATATACAGTATATTATTGAATATATGTCTATTTGTATCTATATCTGAGCCCTCGCTTTGTTCGTCCGTGTGTATATATGCTTTTCATATGACTCTCTCTCTCTCTCTCTCTCTCTCTCTCTCTCTCTCTCTCTCTCTCTCTATATATAGCTGCTGATGTCGTGACGTATTGAGGTGAGAGAGAACGTGTGGATGTTATTGGTAGTCAGATCCATCAATACTAAATGACTGACTAATTGACTGACTATCGCTCTGAGAAAACCTTTTGTCGTGGGTACTTGTTGTTGTTGTTGGTGGTGGTATTTAACCTGAATCACTATGCAAGTGACAGTCTAGCCAACTGCTTGTGTATAGCTGTATAGATCTTGATTCTGTTCTGGTATACAACGTGAGTATGTATATATGTATAGCTATTGCTTGTATACGAGGATAAATCATGTGTATGTCTGTATAGCTCATGTTTCTGTACCTGTATATAACGTCTATATCTATAATAAATTCACAGGGTACAGCATCTCTCTCTCTCTCTCTCTTTTCTCTCTCTCTCTTCTCTCGTTCAACGACCGATCTCCCTAATGAGAATGTAATTAATTCGTGTGAGAACAGAATACAATTATCTTCGTCAACATTTCCCAGGTGATTCATTCTGCCCAGGTAAATGACCCAAAGAAACAGGCTGGTGGGAGGGGGGGGGTCACTGCTTTATTCTGTTTATTTATTGGTTAGGATCAATAACACGGAATTTTTTGTAATTGTTATTTAATTTTTTAGTGTTATTGAATGTTGTGAGTTGAGTTCATACAATTTAGATCACCATCCTAGGTCACATTATTAGATGAGCACCGTAATATCACCAGACGTGCACCACCATCACCACACCATTGTCACGCACACCATCACCACCACTAGACGTGCACCATCACCTCACCATGAGATAAACCTCTATGTGATAGTTTACGCACCATTACCTAGCCAAGAGCCCCACCTCTACCCTTCACGACTCACTGAAAAGGTTATTCTGATGTCTCGTCTCTTGCTGGTATATATCTATCGCTCTCTGTCGGGATATATGTCTTGGTATGTATGTCTGTCGGTATATATGTCTCGGTATGTATGTCTGTCGGTATATATGTCTTGGTATGTATGTCTGTCGGTATATATGTCTCGGTATGTATGTCTGTCGGGATATATGTCTCGGTATGTATGTCTGGCGGGATATATGTCTTGGTATGTATGACTGTCGGGATATATGTCTTGTTATGTATGTCTGTCGGTATATATGTCTCGGTATGTATGTCTGTCGGGATATATGTCTTGTTATGTATGTCTGTCGGATTTATCGTGTATTTGGTGGTATATATCTGTCTGTCGTGGTGTATACGTTTGGTGGTATATCTCTCTGTTTGGCATATACATCTGTTGGTACAATATCTCGTGACATCTTTGTATCTGTTGTGTGTATATTCCTTCGTTTATGTCTACCGTCCTTCCTTCTTTCTCTTTATTATTCTATTTCTCTTATTTCATTCGTTCTTCACTCATTATTCTTCTCTCGTCGCTATTATTACTCTCTTGCTCTTATTTCACACAGTCTCCCTCATTCCTCACCACACAGTCTCCCTCATTCCTCACCACACAGTCTCCCTCATTCCTCACCACAGTCTCCTCACTCCTCACCACACAGTCTCCCCTCCTCCTCACCAACAAAGGCCGAGAGTATTGCTTCATTCCCTGGACCAAAACAACTGAATTTTCACCACACCTAAATTTGGACTAATTTTTTTCAAACTTCTTTCATCTTTTTTTTGCAGTAGTTTTTATCTTTCGCGGTTCTATCATTTTTTTTTCACGATGATGATAATAATAATAATAATAATAATAATAATAATAATAATAATAATAATAATAATAATAATAAAAGCAAATAATCTTAATAAGAATAATAACATGAATTAACTCCTCTGCTTCACAAAGACACACACAGTAACATTCTTTAATTCACGACGTTACCTTGAATAATTTATCACCAATTACCTGGAATTACCTGATCTTTTGGTTCACCTGAAGGTTGATTTAAGTCAATTAAGTCATTTAGGAAGTTGATGTGATAGAAAGGTCAGCGGTCATCAAGCTTTAGAGTGGTGTGTGTGTGTGTGTGTGTGTGGGGGTGTGTGTGTGTGTGTGTGTGTGTGTGTGTGTGTGTGTGTGTGTGTGTGTGTGTGTGTGTCTGTAACTCTCTCTCTCATCACACCACAGTAAACCCCTTTCGTGTCCATTTCGGTTTTATTGACCCTTTTTCAACCCTTTCTGAGTAAATGGTTGAAAATACCTGTTGGTTGACCCTTTTCTGTTAATTAGCTCATCTGGGTCGTCTTAGATAGTCATGGTAAATATTATATGACCTTGGTAAACCCTTTTAGGACTATTTCATTTTTTTTCCCCCTTTTCAAGTTTTTAATGTCTGTTGAAGGAGTTTTGGTGGATGCAGGAGGATTAGGGAGGGACTGGGGGGAGGGTTGGGAGGGACTGGGGAGGTTGGGAGCGGACTGGGGAGGGTTAGGAGGGACTGGGGAGGGTTGAGGTGGGGAGGATTTGGGAGGGACTGGGGAGGGTTAGGGAGGGACTGGGGAGGGTTAGGGCGGGACAGGGGGGTATAGGGAGGTGGGGGCAGGAGGGAGGGGGAGGTAATCTTGTGCCCGTGTCATGTGTAGCAAAAAGATGTTTTTCCCGCTTGGTATTCAGGGAAGGTCTGCTATTTGCATTACCATAATGGAGCAAACTTAAAGGGATTTATTTTCCTCCTTATCTCTTTTTATGCTTCTCTCCTCTCTCTCTCTCTCTTGTTCGTCTGTCTGTCTCTGGCTACACACTCTCGTGGTCTTGTACTTTTTTTAACTGGCGGTATTTTTGTCGTGGCCATCTGGGAAGGAATGTTAATGACTTTTTGTAGAGTAACCAAGATTTTGTCACTTGGAAATGCGCACTGTAGCATATGCAGGGGACAGAGAGAGGTACCCATGACGTCACACTTCCATTGTAGATAAGGTGCGCGCGCATTCTGATCGGCACAGTACACACACACTACTACTACTACTACTACTACTACTACTACTACTACTACTACTACTACTACTTCTTCTTCTTTGCTGTCACTTAGAATCGAGTACGGCGATCATCCAGCTATGATACAATTATACGAGTTATTGGGGATGTCACCTTCGTTGGTGAGCTCTGAGGTGACTAGAAAGGCCGATACGGGACCAGGAGAATCGTTCACAGATGTTGCACGTGTGGAGGGCTACATCTAGTGCGGGAGGGGCGGCGGCGGCAGCGTCTTTCCGGCGCTGGTGCTCGTCTGCCTCGGTATACACACACACACACCTCATTCTTCCTCGTGCCGGATTATTGTATAAAAATGTTTTCTCTGTTGCGCCAAAAATGTGGTATAATAGAAAGACTAAAGACAGTCCATTAAGCCTTTTTCTACGAGATAATCCGGCTCTCAGACGTCCACTGCATCGTGACGGACAAACACACGCACAGACTCAGCCCAGATCATGGTGCATCATGGTAAGGGTTTTTATATATTGGATTATGATGTAGGATATAATGTAAGATATGATGTAGGATATAATTTTACTAGATTAGGTTAGGTTAGGTTACATTACGTTGGGTTAAGTTTGGTTAGGTTAGGTAACACATTTCAACATCATCATCAAGAACAGATTATGGACATTTATGAGAACATTTCCCTCTGTTGACGTGATATAAAATAAAAGTTTCTCAGAAGATTATTAATGAAATCAAAACACACAAAGTGGATTTGTGAGTGTTTTAACATGTTTATATTATAGGGGGGTTGGAGGGTGAGCCATGTGAGGAAGTTTTATCACCTGAGACACTAATTGGTTTACCTGGGGAGCTGTGTGTTAATGACTCTTGTATTGATGATGGTGTTAACGTTGATGTTTTATTGGTTTATTTTGATGGCGGTGTTTTATTGGTTTATTTTGATGGCGGTGTTTTATTGGTTTATTTTGATGGCGGTGTTTTATTGGTTTATTTTAATGGCGGTGTTTTATTGGTTTATTTTAATGGCGGTGTTTTATTGGTTTATTTTAATGGCGGTGTTTTTTTGGTTTATTTTGATGGTGTTTTTATTGGTTTATTTTATGATGTGTTTTTATTGGTTTATTTTAATGGCGGTGTTTTATTGTTTTATTTTGATGCGGTGCTTTATTATTTTATTTTAACGGTGCTTATTTTTGGGTGTTTTTTTTTTGATGGTGTTTTATTTTTTTTTTTTTTTTTGTTTTTTTGTTTATTTTAACGGCGTGTTTTATTGGTTATTTTGATGCGGTGTTTTTATTGGTTTATTTTGATTAAGTTTTATTCGATTTTAGTATATGTTCAACGTACACACATGGGCCATTTTTAATAGGTTGGTTAATTACCATATAAAATAGGTTAAATTAGATGTGAAGCTAATCAAGAGGCCATTGTTGTTATAACGTAATTATAATCTTCCAGGTAATGACTTGAGACACACACACACACACACACACACACACACAACACCCACACAACTCCACTCCCCCACCCCACCACACACACACACACACACACACACACACTCCCTCACCACACACTCACCTCCTCTCACTCCACACACACACACACACACACCCACACCTGTATTATATAATTAGCATCTAAGATATATTTAATACGCCTGACTATATTTAATTTGGGTTAAATCATGTCCACCTGAGCAATCTGTTATTTAGTACCAAACTACCTATGTTAAGTTATATTAAAGTAATATTAAAAAAATCTAATGTTTACTCCAACTTAATTAAACTTAGGTTGGTACGTCCTTAAATTCCACCTTCTTTTAAGTCTTGAGTTAAATTCTTAAAAGATTTAGTACCAAAGGGGAGAAAAAAATTCCTAGGACCTAAGAGTTTGTACTGGAGGCCGTGACCTGATGGAGGGAAGAATGCTTTGTTTAGTGATCTGGAACAACCGGTTATGGCGATGATGGAACACATTTTCCACTTGCACACTTTCCCTTTGCCCTCCTCCCCCCCTGCCCCTCCTCCCCCTGCCCTCCCCCCTCCCCCTCCCCTCTCCCTTGCTCCTCCCCCTGCCCCCCTCCCTCCCTGCCACCACCTCCCCCCCACAGCATCTCGTCTAGTCAGCGTTTCCACTTTAACATTAGAAAGTGACTCAGCTGTTTTGTGCTAATTGTAAAATAAACATCGCCTATTTTATTTCCTGAGTTGACTGACTGAATAATGAGATGTGTTACAATAATGAGTTGCTCCCCACTTCCTATCCCCCTATCCCCATCCCCCTATCCCCATGTACCCCTCTGCCCTCTTAACCTCCTGTACGACTTCCACTGAGAGAAATGATCTGCCGATATGCACTCTGGGGATATTGACTCGTGTGTGTGTGTGTGTGTGTGTGTGTGTGTGTGTGTGTGTGTGTGTGTGTGTGTGTGTGTGTGTACCTGTAGTATATAAATGTCTTTTATTTATTTACCCGTAAACTCACAAAAAGAAACGCAAATTCTTTTAACTTATTTAAATTCTCTGATCTATATATATAATGTAATTTTTTTCCTTACCAGTGAAGTTATGATTTTTATACACGACAGTAAATATATATATTGTTAATTGTGGCTTATTTCATAAACTAGACACACACACACCACACACACCACACACACACACAACACACACACACACACGTCAGCACCTCTTATATTCCGCTTTCAAGGTTCTTCATAATACACAAGCCGGGCTATTCACAGCTCCCCGGTATAATGTCAGCTTTGACTTGCCTCCGCTTTTCACCTTATCACTGTCACCTTTGAGAGACCAAGCACTACAGACGTTGGCTGGTGCGCTACCTTGTTCCCTAGACTATGATGATTACTGCTGCTGGATAAAGGAAACTAAAATTAATTAAATATATACCTAAGTTGAGGTGTGGTGACGGTGACAAGGTAAACTAACCTAACCTAACCTAACCTAATCACTAATATTATAATAACCATTTTAACATAATTTTAACATCCTTAACCCAACACTAGTATATTTCAGGTGATTATACGAGTCATTTTAACATAAACTTAACCTAATTAACATAACCTATTATATCACAGGTAGTCTAACTTAACAATTTTAACTAACTTCAAGAAGCAGTAGTCTCAGCGCAATCCAAGTTCGGCCTCTTTGTCACACCCAGCCAAACTTGGGTGTGTGAGTTCTTTCTTTTCTTTGTCTTTAGTTGCTTTGTACACACACACACACACACACACACACACACACACACACACACACTATTCATAATAAACATAAGTAGAAAAGTTTAACAAGAACTTTCACATCAGATTGAATCCTTAAAGAGACTGTAACGCTGACCCGATTTAATCTATCTCAACCATTTTAATCTGTAACTCAACCGATTTAATCTGTAACTCAAACAATTTAATCTGTAACTCAACCGATTTAATCTGTAACTCAAACAATTTAATCTGTAACTCGACCGATTTAATCTGTAACTCAAACAATTTAATCTGTAACTCGACCAATTTAATCTGTAACTCAACTAATTTAATCTAACTCAACCAATTTAATCTGTAACTCAACCAATTTAATCTGTAACTCAACCAATTTGATCTGTAACTCAACCAATTTAATCTGTAGCTCAACCAATTTAATCTGTAACTCAAACAATTTAATCTGTAACTCAACCAATTTAATCTATAACGCAACCAATTTAATCTGTAACGCAACCAATTTAAACTAACGCAGAACCCATTTACCTAAACGGCGTAATGAAATTGGTCTGTGAAAATAGTTAGTAAAGGATTAGTATTGTTGTGTTAGAGGCGACGGCGAGGGAAAAAATTGGAAAAAGGAAATTAGGTTTTAGTGGAAGTTTATTTACTTGTATTCAACTGAGTTACTACTTTAAGCCTCGAATTGTGTGGAACAAAATGGAAGTGTGTGTGTGTGGGGAAAGGTGTGTGGTGTGGTAGTGTGTGGGTGGTGTGTGGGGTGGCTGCTTGTTCTTGCTTACAGCATGTTGCCTGTATTATTATTATTATTACAGCTAAGGTATAATCCCTCAGGTGATCTAAAACTTGAGAGAGAGAGAGAGAGAGAGAGAGAGGAGAGAGAGAGAGAGAGAGAGAGAGACTGAAAATTATAACCCTCATCTTGTTTAACTAAACATTGCATTAATATTACCCTTGACTATGGTGTATAATCATGATTCAGGAACATACACAAATATACACATTTATTGGGTGTATTTACTGAGATTCATGGAAGATAATTGCTTAGAAATCTAATTTAAAATCCATTAGGAAAACAGTGTAGTGAAATTAGCGTTTAAAAATGGTAATGTGTGTTTGGCGTGAGTGTTGTTAAGGGGGAGAGGTAAAGGGTTGTTAGGTGGTATTAATAGTGGGATTTAATGAATATACTTAGAAAATCCTAACCTGACCTGACCTGACCTGACCTGACCTGACCTAACCTGACCTGACCTAACCTAACCTAACCTAACCTGACCTAACCTGACCTGACCGAGCCTAACGTTGTCTAGCCTATCCTGTAATGGATGCCCCTCGTATAACGAGGATGGCCGCCCAAGGGCCACCTAGGCGCGAATTTGTTTAAGGTGTAGAAGCTATCGCCAACACAACAACCACACTCTCAGTTAACGAGTTGCATGACCCAGTGTCAAGGAATAGTCCGAGAAGACCGGACAACTCGCCAACTGCACTGGCTAACCATTACCCCGGAACACTATCTGCAAATCAATTGACAGGTTTCCAATTATTGCTGGGTAGACAGAGGCAAATGGCGTAAAGAAAGTTGAGCCTAGCCTAGCCTAACCTAACCTAACCTAACCTAACCTAAAATAGATTATCCTATCCCATCCTTTTCTAACTTAACATAATGTAACCTAACGTAACCCTACCCAATCTAACCACTATCCTGTCCAACCCAATCCAAAACCTATTAAGCAAAGTTAATGTGGTGTAATTACCCTTTAAGTATGATAATGAGCTGTGTTGGATGATTATTGAGAACCAAAGCAAAATGTAAAAAAGTCTTATTGAGCATTATAAGCCCCGAGGCGTCAAAAATGTTAGCTCTCAAACACGACATATTCTTAACAACCAACTAATGTGTTATGTAATTAGTTGTATTATGTAATTAGTTGCGTTATATAATGAGAGAGAGAGAGAGAGAGTGAGTGAGAGAGAGAGAGAGCCGGCTTCTGGTCAGGTAAAAGACTGGCTATAGACAGGTAACTCGATTGGCCAGGTAAAGCCGGATGTATGTTGGATTGGCTCGGTAGGTGATTGGTCAGGTACACTAGGTTGGCTCGGTAGGTGATTGGTCAGGTAAAATTGGTGTTAAAGTTAATGAGGTCGAGTCAGGTAAATCAGATTAGCCAGGTAAACCAGTTAATAATTAGATTGACCAGACAAACCAGATTGGCTAAATTAAAACCATATTGTTGTCCAAACCAGATTATTAGCATATAAACCAGACTATCCAGGTAAACCAGAGGTAAACCACGAACAGGCCCCGGAGTGTTAAACCAGTGTGCGGGATTCTAATTTGGGTTTATTTACCGTAAGCTACTAAAACAGCGTGTAGAAAGTGGTACCCAAATTACACACACACACACACTCACACACACACACATACACACGAGAGGCTCTACGTCCTGTTAAGATCACAGTTCAGAGGGGTGTTGGGGGGTGCTGGTGGGGGTTGGGGGTGTTATGGGGGTTGGGGGTGTAGGTGGGGGGTTGGGGTGCTGGTGGGGTTGTGTGCTGGTGGGGGGGATTAAAGCAGGGGGGTTAGTAGGTAGGGGGTTTGGGGAAGGTGTTGGGGTGTAGGTGGGGGGGTTGGGGGTGCAGGTGGGGGTTGGGGGTGTTGGTGGGGGTTGGGGGGTGTTGGTGGGGTTAGTGTTGGTGGGGGTTGGGGTGAAGTGTTAAGGCTGGACAGTGGTTTTGGGGGGGGGAAGGTGGTTGGGGTGTTTGTGGGTGTGTGTGGGGGGTGGGGTGGGGGGGGTGGCAATAGTTCCGGACGAGCCTTGAGAGAGGAATATAAACGCTTTATATGAGTCCCTGAAGACTGCAAAGGATTCAAACCAACCTAGAATAAAGGCCTTGTTTGGTTGAGGGTCCCAAAAGGGGGGGGAGGAGGGAGGAATGTGTGTGTGGGGAGAGGGTGGAGTGTGTGGGGGAGAGTACGTGGAGTGTGTGTGGGGGGGTGAGGGGGAAGGATATACATTAAGGTTGGAATGGGACCAGAGAGGAGACCATTATATCAGGTTGGTGTGCAGCGTGCAGGAGTTGTACCTTCCCGTGGTGAGAATTACCAGCCTCATGTCTCCCTATTTCGTGGGGTTTAAGTCGGTTCAGCACGCAGGTGTGTGGCCAACCAGGTATTTCTGTTGCTCCAATTTGATAGAGAGAGAGAGAGAGAGAGAGAGAGAGAGAGAGAGAGAGAGAGAGAGAGAGAGAGAAGAATGTGTGGGTGGGAGATGGATGGATGTTAAAGAAGGGAAGAAGGAAAGGGGAATGAATATGGAGGAATACCAACAAACAAATCCTGAAAATCAACCAAATCACAAAAAAATTAAAACAAAAACATAAAAATTGCATAAAGAAAAATGTTCCTGGACGCTAACAAAGAATACAAAACAAAACTCAAAGGCATCACCATTAGTCAGCTGGTCCAGAGGGGTGTGTAAACAGACACACGTGTACACAAGAGACACGTACAAACACACATCCCTCACGTACACCCCCGTTGGCTTCTGTATTATAGCTATGGTCGTAAATCTGTGTGTGTGTGTGTGTGTGTGTGTGCGTGTTGATACTACTGTAAATCTCTCTCTCTCTCTCTCTCTCTCTCTCTCTCTCTCTCTCTCTCAGGACCACAGTACAGAAGAGACCAAAAGACCTAACCAGTGTGTTTAGTGACCGACGCGACACCCTTGGTCAGGTCAGGTCAACAGCCAGTGTCTCGTAGTGGTAGCCGCCCCTCTGCTAATGATCGGGGTATTGCGGTTGTAAATATACGCTATACACACACGCACAGACATACACATATATACACACACACACACACACACACACACACACACACACGTATACACATTGCCGGGGCCGAACTACACACACATACACACACACACACACACCACCAGGCCTGGAAAAATAAACTTTAAATGTACCCTAAATAGTTATACAGTACACAGTGTATACTTCTTGTTTACACACACATATATTTGTGTGTGTGTGTGTTGGGTGTACGTGAACGCGGAAACGCAGTCATGCAAGGGGGAATTTGTTTGTGTGTGTACTGGTATGTACGTATAACGGGGAGAGCTGTGTATGATATTAGAGACTCTTACAGCCAATACAGAAATGGTGTGTGATGGTGTTGTATATTTTCCTTGAGTATTTTTTTTTCTCTGTGTATTTTTTTTCCTATCATGACAGCACAGAAGAAAGAGATACAGTCCTATGTATATATATATCCTAGGGAAAAAATAAAACACGGGAGAATAATACACACACACACACACACACACACACACACACACACATATATATATAAAAATCAGGAAGGAATGAAAGGGATTACAATTTTTGTTTTAGAATTGCGACGGAAAAAAATCAGGGTGGAGGGGGAGGGGAAGGGGGGATATTTTTTTTAATTTTCTCGTTGATATTTTGTTGCAAGTGAAGTTTAAATGGAAGTGTGTACTGTAGGTATTTGATATTATGGAACGAACGAACGAGGCGTGTTGTAACTCCTCTCATTTTAAAAAGGGCTTTGTGTATCGGCAAGTCGTTCCTTTTATCGGCTGCTGAGTAAAAATAAAGTTGGAGTTATCTTGGGCTGTACACACACACACACACACACACACACACACACACACACACACGAGGCATAATGCATTTCCCTTTGAAGTCTTTGGGGGGTCCATTAGTGATGTCCTGACCACAATACAACACCATTATTTTTATTTTATTCCTTTTACTCTTTTCTCACCAAGATTTTCTCATTCTTTCTCACGGAGGTTTTACGTCGACCGGCTACGTCACCAAGACCTGGGGAGGGGGGGAGGAGAGGGGAGGAGAGGGGGGAGGGGGGAGAATATCGTAAGGCTTAGATTGTTTTGAGTCGATCAGTCACGTGTGACATCTTCTCCCTCCCCGCCCCTCCGAAAAAAATATGTATATATGTTATGGATTTTGATTCGACTTGTGACAAAAAAAAATGAAATCTGGAACTTTAAAATCTGCCAACCACGTCACCAAATTCCTCCCTTCCCCCTTTCTTCCCTCCACCTTCTCCCTACCACCTCTCCTCCCTCCCTCCCACCCCGTCCTTCCACCCCTCCAAAACACACACAGTATATACAATTATACTGTATATAAAAGTTCAGGAAAAAGAAATATCTGGCTGTGTGGTCGATGTTAAGTTGGTCAGTAAATCTTGATGAAAAGTTGGTCAAATTTGAGGTCATAAGCAGTCAGAACTGAAATTCACGCGAGGTTCATCATTTACCTGTGTAGATCCAGTACTTCAGGGTGTACAGGTGAGGGAGGGTGAGGATAGGTGAGAGGAAAGGTGTGCAGGTGAGGGAGGGTGAGGATAGGTGAGAGGAAAGGTGTGCAGGTGAGGGAGGGTGAGGATAGGTGAGAGGAAAGGTGTGCAGGTGAGGGAGGGTGAGGATAGGTGAGAGGAAAGGTGTGCAGGTGAGGGAGGGTGAGGATAGGTGAGAGGAAAGGTGTGCAGGTGAGGGAGGGTGAGGATAGGTGAGAGGAAAGGTGTGCAGGTGAGGGAGGGTGAGGATAGGTGAGAGGAAAGGTGTGCAGGTGAGGGAGGAGATGAAGTGAGAGGAAAGGTGTACAGGTGAGGGAGGGTGAGGATAGAGAGAGGAAAGGTGCATAGGTGAGGGAGGGGAGGATAGGTGAGAGGAAAGGTGTACAGGTGGAGGGAGAGTGAGGGATAGGGTGAGAGGAAAGGCGCAGGTGAGGGAGGGTGAGGATAGGTGAGAGGAAAGGTGTACAGGTGAGGGAGGGTGAGGATAGGTGAGAGGAAAGGTGTGCAGGTGAGGGAGGGTGAGGATAGGTGAGAGGAAAGGTGTGCAGGTGAGGGAGGGTGAGGATAGGTGACAGGAAAGTAGTGTGGGTGGTAACAGTAGATAGGTAGACAGTAAAGATTAAAGACAGTTGTTGTGGTAGATGAATGAAGATCCTCTCCTCTCTCTCTCTTATCAACAACTTCCTTTCATCTCTTCTCCTCTATCCCTTCTTCTCCTCCTCATCCTTCCTCCCCTTCTCATCCTTCATCCTCCTTCATGATCACAAACAAAACACAACCCCTCAAGTGCTTACTCCTGTACACAACTCCCTTCAGCGGTGGCGGTCAGCGGGGACGGTCGAGGACTCTTTGATTCTTTCCAGGGGCGACCAGGGTGAGGGAGGGAGGGAGGGAGGGAGGAAGGAAGGGGCATCAAGGGAGGGAGGGGTGTGGAGGGAGGGAAGGAAGGAAGGGGTGTGGAGGGAGGGAAGGAAGGGCATCGAGGGAGGGTGGGGCGTCGAGTGAGGGAGGGAGAACCTAGGAGAGCCGAGATCGATGTGGGAATTAAGTTTTCGTGATCTTGGGACGTTTATCTTCAACTTTGGTCGAGTTTGAGGCCAGAATTCACACGAGCTTAGTCGATGGGAGGGATTTTTTTTTATTACGCCTACCTATATTTTTTTCTTTTGGAGTAAAAAATATGTGTGTGTGTGTGTGTGCGTGTGTGCGTGCAGATAAGACAACACACCTATAGGTAAATGACTTGTCCCCCTCTCTCCCCCTGTCCCCCTTTTCTCCCCCTGCCCTCTTTCTTCCCTGCCCCTTTCTCCCCCTGTCCCCCTCTCTCCCCTCTCTCCTTCTCTCGCCTCGCCATATCCCCCTCCCTTTCCCCTCCTCTCCCCCCTCCCCCCGGGACCTGTGTGGGAGGGGTATAATCCTGATAAACACCTGACTGTCCCCAGGTACTCACTGTTCTCAAGTCGACATAAATTCTCCTAGTTCTTCCCTCCGTCAATTCTCCCTTGTGACGTCTCCTAGTGGCAAAAATTCTCCATTCGTATCTTCGTAAATTCTGTCGATCAATTCGTTATGTATTTCTCAACATTTTTCTTCTCTTTTCTTTCTCATTCTTTTCTCTTCTCTTCTTTAACAGTTCTCTCTCCCATAATCAGTTAAATTCTCTTTCCCATCATAAAATTCCTCCTTCTCTCCCATCATAAATTCTCAACCCTTTCCCAGCATAAATTCCCTTCTCATTCCCACCCCCTAAATTCTCGCCATGTCTCGTCGTCCACAAATTCTCTCACGACTGGGAATTACTCCTTTCAGTGACAGTCTTATAAGTAGGATGAACGTCCGGGATTCGAACCAGGGAACCGTAATACCCGCATTTGCCGAGGGATGGATCATGTGGGTCACGGAGGGGAGGAGGAGGGAGGAGAAGGGAGAGGGAGGATGGATAAAGAAAAGGGAGGAGATGGAAGTTAAGGGAGGAAGAAGGGGAAAAGAAGGAAGAAGAGAAGGGGAAGGAAAAGGGATGAGGAGGAAGGAGGAGATGGAGGGAAGGAAGGACAGGGAATGGTGAAGGAGAAGGAGGAGAAAGAGAGGAAGGAAGTAAGTAGGAGGAAGAAGCAGGAGGAGGAGGAGGAGGAGGAGGAGGAGGAGGAGGAGGAGGAAGTAAGGAAGACGGGGGAGGTGTATGTGTCAGTCAGCCTCCAGCAACCAGCATGTAGAGTAACAGCTACTTGACTGAACTACTGTACCTCCAGAGAAACACAATTACTCTGTTTCAATCTCGGGCTCTCGTCACATTCCACTGCAATCTGTTAAGACTTGTCGTTTATTGAAGTCAGGGGCATTCAGGGTGTTACTTGGTCGTGCCTTTGTCGTTTAAAGGAGTCAGGAGCATTCAGAGGGTTACTTGGTCGTGCCTTTGTCGTTTACTGGAGTCGGGAGCAGCATTCAGAGTGTTTCTTAATCGTCGTATTGTCGTCTCATGAAGTTAGGACCTTTGAGTGTGGCACTTATTCATGTCTAGATCATTTGGTTGCTGAAATCGGGAGCATTCAGTGGGTGTTAAGCCTCCAGGCGGCCGTAAAGTGAGGTGGCCCAGAACTGTGGATGTCTCCTCAACTGTGACAACTGCTCGCTCTCATAGATCCCCCAGACCTCCTCGCTCTACATGTAGAACCCCCAGACACCCTCGCTCTGCATGGCCCCCTGCCAAACTCCTGTTAACAGAGTGAGTCGATTACCACGTCAAGCAGGAGGAGTTAAAGTAGGAGTCATTGTGCTGTTACGACGTCAAGCAGAAGCAGACAGTGGAGTTAATAGAGCTGTCAGCTGTGTCTTGTTTGCTCACACACACACACACACACACACACACACACACACGTACGTTAACCTGGGACTCGGAATTGTCAAAAATGGCCAACAGCCTCAGATTCATTAGCAAGAAGTTAATTGTAGTGTGGAATTCCTCAGCCCTCGTGTACCTATCTGGCATTTAATTAATCGCCAACAGGTACACTCTAATTAACCTGATGATTAGGTGAGTACAGGTACGCTCTGATGTATACTATTTGATCACGGAACCGAGCTCTCTCTCTCTCTCTCTCTCTCTCTCTCTCTCTCAAATTCACTTTAAAATAAATGTTGAAAATATAATTCTTTGATAATGACAAACTATTCCAGAATCTCGCACAATGACACACACACACACACACACACACACACACGAAGCAGAACACAACCCTAAAGAAATAAAAACACATATATGGACCTTAACTCAGGTGAATACCGGCAAAAACGTGTGAATTTTGACATGTAATTAAGGAGTCACGCAACTACCTGTGTGGCCCGTCTAGCGGAGCACACCTGCTGGAGGAGGTTGTGGTGGTGGTGGTGGTGGTGGTGGTGTTGGAAGGGGTGATGGAGATGGTGGTGGTGGAGGAGGAGGAATGATGGTGGAAAGGATAGTTGTGGTAGTGGAAGGGGAGGTGGTGGTATGGAAAGGTTAGTGATGGTGGAGAGAAGGGAAGAGGAAGTTGGTGGAAAGGAAGGAAGGAAGGAAGGGGTGGGAAGGGCTTGGGGGCAAGGAAAGAAGTTTTTAAAAATAATACTTGTCTGTCTGTCCATTCTGTCGTAACTTAAACTAATTTCTTGGACTAACCAAGTTTTTTTTATTTGGAAGTTTATTTTCCCTAGACGTCCGTGTGTGTGTGTGTGTGTGTGTGTGTGTGTATTATAATAACAGATACAACAACAACATGACAAACAACAACAAAATGTAATAATAATATTAACAACAGCAATAAAACACCAACAAAAACAAGAAATAACAACAAAAAACATGAACAGAATAACAACAAGACAGGTAATAACTGAGGTAAAATATCAACACAAACAAACAAACAAACAAACTGAAACAAACAGTATTTCAGACCAAGCAATGTACGTACACCAGAGATGTGTGTAGTTAATCTTCGCTCATCCCTCTCCACCTCCATCCCTCTCTACCCCCACTCCATCCCCTCTCCCTCCCACTCATCCCTCTACACTCCTCCATCCCCCATCACCCTTATCACCCCTCTGCCTCCTCTTCCTCCTTTCCTCTCCTCCTTCTTCCCTCTTCCCCCCGCCCTTCACCCCTACCCTTTTCCCCCTCCTCCACCCCCCACCTTTTATACCCCTTTCCATTTCCCTTGCTTACCCTATTCCCACCCCCCTCCCCTCTCCCTAAATCTTTCCCTCCCTCACCTGTCTCATCCCTTTCCTCCCCTCTCCCCTCCTCCAACCACTAACACACACACACAGTAACAGGACACCACTGCCAACCACCGATGTTCTCTATATTGCAACCTTGATCCCCCGGCGGCCTGGTATTTTAACTCGGTAATTACGGGTTGTGTAGTATCAGCGTACAGAGGAGGAGAGGGGGAGTTAGGTATCGCCAGATTGTCCGGGATTCTATTTTCAAGGGAGATATTGAAGCTGTTGATAGCTGTTTGTGGTGACTGGACACACACATACACACACACACATACACACACACACACACACACATACACACACACACACAGAGCGGAATGTGTTTGGTATTTGATTATCACACTGGGAAAAAAATTTTATTTATTTCTGGTTTTTTAATGTTTTTTTTTTTTTGCTTTGTTTTACCTTTTATTGCGAGAACGATATGTTTATTCTTATGTTTTGAGTGTTATGTAGGAAAGGTTGCTTTAATTTGTGGGGTTTTTTTCTAGTGGTGGAAGTGCTCATTTATTATGGGAAATGTGTTTTTTTTTGATGACTTGTTGTATGGTATAAAAATGTGTTTGTTTTAAAGTTTTATGTTTGTGTTACAGTTTGAAGGATATGTTTTTTTATGTATTGTTTACCTGACGTGTTTTTATTATTATTATTATTATTATTATTATTATTATTATTATTATTATTATTATTATTATTATTATTATTGTTGTTGATTTTTACGTTAGATACTCAACCAAGTGTGTTTATGTAATTTTGAGCCGTCACGCGGGAGAGACTGCATTTAATTCTGATGATGGTGGTTATGGTGTGGTATGATGGTTTTGGTGTGATATGGTGGTTATGGTGTGATAGTGTGTTATGGTGTGCTATGGTACGTTATGGTGGTTGTGGTGTGTTATGGTGAGAGAGAGAGAGAGAGAGAGAGAGAGAGAGAAAGAGAGAGAGAGAGAAAGAGAGAGAGTGAGAGAGAGAGAGAATACTTTGAATGTCTCGTTGCTGATATATATGACTCGCTTATAGATCATTAAAGTGTTATAGGGGCAGAAACTGTGTTGTGTGTGTGTTTGGTACACACACACAACACACACACACACACACACACACACACACACAATCGTTCTCAAATTCGAATTTCACGCAAATTTAGACATTTAAAAAGCAAAGCAGACATACTCTAATCATTTGACTGTTACACAAGAACTGTTTTATTAGACGCAAAAGTGTATTTTTAAGTTATTAGCGCGTGTGTAGATTATGGCGTTACAGAGACAAGAATGTTTTGATAGTGACACGCAAATGAATTGGTCGCCTGAAGAATCTCCAACCTAACACTAACCTAACCTAACACTAACCTAACCTAACACTAACCTAACCTAACACTAACCTAACCTAACACTAACCTAACCTAACACTAACCTAACCTAACACTAACACTAACCTAACACTAACCTAACCTAACACTAACCTAACCTAACCTAACACTAACCTAACCTAACACTAACCTAACCTAACACTAACCTAACCTAACCTAACACTAACCTAACCTAACACTAACCTAATCTCATCCCCCAAATAATGTTAGGATGTTGTTAGTTTCGGTAAGGTTAGGTTATGTTAGGTTACTTTTAGGTTAAGTTAGGGTGGTTAATGTTAAGGTGAAATAAACTGCAGTGGAGATTCTTCAGGTGATTAGAAATTAGAAGACAAAAAATCCGCATTTCGTTTTGACTCACGGGAAGATTAAGGTATTATAAAGACCAGAGTAAGTTGGGTGTTTGTTGACCACATACCTTCACCTCTGACTCACACACCTGCAGTTACGATGTTGGATGTGTAAATAATTTGACTGTCACAAGGCGAATGTTTGTTTTACACGCCATACCGCACTGAATTTTTGTTTAATTGCTGTCACACACGCAAAAAACTCGCAAAAAAAATCATCCTCGTATTGTGATCTGAAGGGAAAAAATAGCAGAATAAAAGTGAATTTGCACACGCTAATTATAATCATATAAGGCACGCAGTTATACCTTAGTAATTAACCTTCGCACGCATAAAAACACACCATTGTGACGCACGCAAAAATATAATTAGTGTGAATATTTACATGATCACTCTGGCAATAGTGAAGAGTTGCCAGTTAATCTTTAGTGAACTATTAACTCCCACTCATCCCCTAGGCTAAGGTGTGTGTGTGTGTGTGTGTGTGTGTGTGTGTGTGTTTAGTCACGCCTCAGGTCGCCTCTTACGTAACACTGAATGAACCTTCGAAGATTTCTGTCAAGGTGAGAGATTTATTGAGATAAAAAAGTTAGAGAGAGGTCTTGTTGGGTCAATGTGAACTAGTAAGATGTTTTTACACACACACACACACACACACACATCGAGGCGGAACATTTCACTCTGCTGTGATTAAGCCTCAGGCAGTCCCGGTATGTAGAGCAGTCTCCCCTCTCCCTTACCACCCTCTCTCCCTCTCCCTCACCACCCCCTCCCTTCCTCGCCACCCCATCGTCAGGCGGTGATGAATGCCCGACTCCGGTGTCATTCTTTACTCTCCTGAGGAATACTGATCGTCGGGAGGAGGAGGAGGAGGAGGAGGTGACAAAGAAGGAGAGGAGGGGAGGGGGAAGGAGGTCACTGTCTTTCCAAGTTGTCATCCTTTACTTACGAGAAGAATACTGATCATTATGTGGCTTGTACTGGAGGTAGGAAGAGGAGGGGGAAGAGAAGAGGAGGAGGAAGAGAAGAGGCGGGAGGAAGAGGGAAGGATGAACGGAACAGGTCAGAGTGTTTCTTTTTTTTTCTCAACAATACATATCAGCTGCTGACTTGTCTAGGTAGAGAGGAGAGGTGAAGGGAGGAGGAGGAGGCGATAGTGAAGAAAGAAGGAGAGGGCGATGAAGGATAAGGAGGAGGAGGAAGGAGGGAACGATGAAGGAGGAGAAGGAGGAAGAAGGAGGGAAAAAGTGAGACCATAAAAGGGACGGTGTTTATATTTCTGTCATATACACTCGAGCGATACCCATCCACTCCACCCACCTCCATCCACCTCCATCCACCTCCATCCACTCCACTTATACCTTCCACTCATTCCCATGCATTCACCTCCACTAACCCACTCACTTGCCCCACCCAACCTCCCTCTCTCACGCACACACACACACACCCTATTTCTTTCCTTCATTATTGAAATGTGAGGCAATATATCCCGGTTCCTCCTCTCGCATATTTAGTCCGGCACTGACGACCCATCCCGGGAAGCTCTCTTTTATTACTGAAATGTATCCCACCAGCCTGAAAAATATCCTTGGATGCTTTGTGAGAAGTATATCGGCTTGTGAGAAGTATATCGGCTTGTGAGAAGTATATCGGACGGTTTGCAAGAAATATATCGGCTGATCTGTGAGAAATATATCGGATTGTATGTAAATCTACTGCAGGAAAATAATAATTAACACCTGATTCTTAGGTACAGTTAAATATGTTGATGCTTTAATCTAGCATTGTGAGGTTAATGAGTTCAAAGGTGTGTAGTGATTAACGTTGGAAGAGAGAGAGAGACGGAGAGAGAGAGAGGGAGAAGGAGAGAGAGAGAGATGCATTGCATTCTCCTTTTTGCAAATTATGTTGGTCATTTTTACCTGGGCCAGGTATTGATCAGCAGGAGATGGGGCGGCGCCTGATTAAAGAGGTGGCCACGGTGTTCTTTTGTGGTCTTCCATACTTACTTACTACTGTACCTGAGAGAGAGAGAGAGAGAGAGAGAGAGAGAGAGAGAGAGAGAGAGAGAGAGAGTTATTTTCGACACCTATAAAACTATACACTATTGATACACGGATACATAAAGGTTACATACGGTTGTGAGTTACAGCTGTACCCTGTGTTGTGTTGATACAGGTGCCGGTACAGTAACCTACTCGCCGTTAGAGACCTGTTTTCCGTTTCAGAACCATTTCAGTATTCTGTAATTATTCTCCACTCAAAGCTCCTGTATTTTGATAGTGGATAGTTTTAACTGACGTGACTAATTTCTTTCGTTCTTTCTTTCTCTGCGTAATGCATGATTGCGTCACCTAAACTACGTATACTTGACAAATTCTCTCTGGTTCAATATGCAATAAAAGTTAGGTTAGGTGTGTGTGTGTGTGTGTGTTTGAGAGTCTGGGAGTGTATGTGAATGTGTGAATGTTTGTGAAGGCTAGTGTTTGTTTATGTAAATGTTTGTGCAGGTAAACGATTGTATAGATTAAAGTTTGTTTGTCGTAATGCTTGTGTAGGCCGAATGTTTGTGCATAATAATGTTTAAGTAAATGTTTCTGGTGGTTAATGTTTGTGTAGATGAATGTTTGTTTGTGTGTGTGTGTGTGTGTGTGTGTGAGTTTAGCGTGCTGTGAATGAACATGCAGAATATACAACATACTGTATTTGTAAGTGTTTGTCATGTAGATGTTGTGTAAACAAAACTGTTTTTGAAATTTTATTTCTTTGTCGAAGGTCCGTTGAGATCACTGGCCTTGTTATGTTGTTGTGTTTGTTGCAGTTATCAGTGCACTTGTTTTATCGTGTTTGTTTTATCCGTGTGTTTGTTGTGTATTTGTTCAGGAGATCTATACATTTTTTATTTGTTTTTGCTGTGAATAAATGTTTTTGTGCTGGTAATTTAGCGCGTGTTTCCTGTTGGTGAATTTATCAGCTTATTCACGCCAATGTTTATATTGCAGATGAGTTGTTGTATTTATTTTTTGTAATGCGGAAGTAAGTAAGTTTTTATGTTGTGTTTCGTGTATAAGTGAACTTTTTTGACCTCACTTATTAAACTCACTGTATTTGTACTGTAGATAAGACGCCCCGTTGTTGCGGAAGAAGTTAGCTAGTGAGTGAGTGAGGATTTGCCCTGCGGTTCGTGTAAGTGGGCACATTAGTTAGGACTCTGAATACCACTATCACCTTCACCTCGTCTCCTCCCCACACACACATAGAGCCTGGTGGTGCTCCTGACGGCTACGTTTGTCTTGGCCGTGACGTTGGGCTAGCGTGCGTGATTTCATTCCCCCTCAGAGCTGGAAAATTATCGTCTTTGCCATTTGGACTCTACCGCCTTGCTTCGTCCTGCCTCGCCTCGCCTCTCGTCGCCTCGCCTTACCTCTCCTCACTTCGCCTTACCTCACCTCTCCTTCCTTCGCCTCCCTCGTGTTTTTAGCTTCCTTGACTTGAGTTAGGTATAATCACAGACTGAGTAAGCACAGGTGAGAATACCTTTACCTGTGCGGGATAATAGTGAACACGGGTGGGATTAGTGGCGCACAGTGACTTGTCTTAAATACCAGACCTCAGTGAGTCCGAGAGAGAGATTCCTTCAAAGTATCATAAGTTATTTTTTTTTAGTCTTGTCTCACGTAACTTTGTGATGAAATAACACTTCATCACCCTAAGGCTAGAGTCGCAGTGTAATTTTGAAGCCATCTTGGTAGCCCTCAACTCTGTCTTAGGGGAAGTGAGACTATTTCACGCGTTCTCACATCATCATCAAGAAGGATATATGGATGTAAGAAGCTATTTGAGAATACATATTTTTGTTGATGTTACCTGGAATTAATAGCCAGGTAGATGTATTCTCAGGTGGTTCAGGTGAGGCAGTAAATACTTCACGTACGGAACACGTCGAGGATATTGATCTATGACGTCATTTACAGAGTATATAACATCCGGGTTATCCAGGTGTGTGTGTGGGGGGGGAGGCGGTTGTTCGTGTCACTTGTGTCACTTTACCGTAGTAGTCAGAGTTAGTAGGTGTGTTATGTACGAGTCAGCATTCTTACCTGTGTGTGTGTGTGTGTGTGTGTGTACCAAATACAGGCAGGAAGAACATAACTCTGAGGTCATTCCAGTCATACATTACAGATATAACAGCTCACCTGGACACGAATTACAAAGACCTGACTGTAATTGTACACCTGTAAGTCGAGGTAAACCACTGATTTAACTCGGGCTAAACTAACCAACCCCAAGCTGACTTAATCTGACTCAAATTATGATTACCTAACCTAACCTAACAAATATAGCCAATAGTGAAATGTGGATACAAAACACCGTAGACTTTTATGCACGTTAAACTGACGGGTGTGTGTAATAATAATAATAATAATAATAATTAACGGTTTATTGAAAAAGTCATGCACCCCGAAGGCTGAAAATATACATTGGACATAAATGACTTATTACATACATTGGTGGTTTAACAAAAGCCTTCATTAGAGAAAGGTGAAGGAACATACAGTGAACATACAGATTAATGTTTACACACGTAGATCATGTGAGCTGAGGTGTTGAACAGCAGACACGTAGTGTAGTAACTCCCTCACAAATGGTGTTATGAGGGGCATCACGTGGAGTACTAGTTCCCTCACAGTGTGTGTGTGTGTGTGTGTGTGTGTGTGTGTGTGTGTGTGTGTGTGTGTGTGTGTGTGTGTGTGTGTGTGTGTGTGTGTGTGTGTGTTGCTGACCTCCTCCTCCCCCCCCACCTGTATAGCCAAACAATCCCACATTCTCTTGCAAACTTCTCTTTCCAACCCTGAATTAGTTTGTCCTTTCAACTTTCCAACCCTGAATTAGTTAAACATCATGTGTGTACTAACCAATGGTGTTCAGGGTTCTTGTTATTGCGATAATCTCCTGATAATTTAATAATTGTCCTGTTATTATTTTGTGAGATTATTAAAGGTGGTTCAAGTAAGGTGTGGTGGTAGGTGGTGTAGAGGCCACGCCCACAACCTAATTGATTATCCTGAATGACTATTATTAAGTCTTTATTAATTATGTTAATGACTTTTGGAGATTAATTATTATTCAATGTTGTTTATTTTGTTATTGTACGTTTTTATCTCTCTATCTATCTATCATAAATTTATAATACATCAATAAAGATATTTTCACTCCCATATAAACATACACACACACACACACACACTGCTTCTCTCTCTCCTTTAACTAATTTTTATACACAACTCGACCATAACATAAAAAACAAATAAAAATGTATATAATAAACATTCTATCAACATTAGATTTAAATTATGGCGTCCAGGGTTTTATTTCGTATGGCTCTCTCTCTCTCTCTCTCTCTCTCTCTCCTCTCTCTCTCTCTCTCTCTCTCTCTCTCTCTCTCTCTCTCTCTCTCTCTCTCTCTCTCCTCTATTTTTCGCCCTCTCATCTTCTTCCTCCTTCCGACTTCCCAGCCTCTCTATTACCTCCCTCCCTCTCTCCCTCCCTCTCCCTCCCTCTCTCTCCCTCTCCCTTCCTTCCTCCTACCACGAAATTTTTTATAAAACTCGACTTGGTGAGTGGGCAGAGTTTTAATTTGGCGTGAAGGAAACTCGGGCGGGGAGTCAGGGTGGTGCCGGGTTAACTTTGGGTAAATTTTCGCCGACTTGGTGTAATACGGGAACACCTCAGACCGTAAACTGATTTTAACCATATTTAACATCCGCCAACTTAACCCAATATTCTTGTAAATGTTGGTTAATGTGATGTTAATTATAATAATCTATTGAGATATAAAGTAATTAAATTTAACTTTAATCTAAACTAACCTAACCTAACCAGAGAGGACTATAGCAAGGAAGAGAGTGCAGGAACTAACTGGTAAAGGGACACACACACGCACGCACACACACACACACACACACACACACACACACACACACACACACACACACACACACACACACATCTCTATTGATTAATGGGAGTTAGTACAGCAGTAATGGTCATTATGAAGCTCTGCTGTTAAGAGCCACGTGGAGCAGGGAACAGTTTTACAGCTGCTGTTATGTTAAGAGCAGCGCTGATCTATACTGAATGTGTGGGAGAGGAGGGGAAGAGGATAGGGGGAGGAGGATGTAAGGAGGAGGGAGAGAGGAATGAAGGTGGAGGGGGTAGGGGAAGAGGAGAGGGGGGGAAAGGGAGGGTAAGGGGGTAGGTGAGGGGATGAGGGAGTGGAAGGGAAAAAGCGAGGAGTGGGGAAGAGGAGAGAGGAGGAAGGAGGAGGAGAGAGGAGGAAGGAGGAGGAGGCGTGGTTGTACATAAAGGACAAGAATGCTATACCTATATAATGAATCAATGCAATATTACCTGTATATAATGAATGATATATTACTATATAATGAATGGGGGGAATAATAAGCATTAGCTGCATTATAATGAACTTGTATAAACCAGACAAACATACATTCAACCTTGTTATTACCATTTTGTTCACGCTGGCAAACACGTGTGACCTAGATTACAGGTGCATCCTTGCAACGTAGTTCATATACACCTGTACTGACTATTGCTATTATTCTTCAAAGTATAATAATAGTTATAGTCAAAGTTGCTAGCTGGTGGGAGGAAGAGGGGGGGTGTTGGAAGAGGGGGTAGTGATGTCATTGATGTGTGGGTGGAGGGTGGTGACGTCATTCATGTGGGGGGGGGGGTGGTGACGTCACTGTTGTATAAACATGGTCGGCCGTACAGGGAGCCTAAAGTAAACATAATCACTGGCACAAGATTCAAGCAACCATTAAGTACAACAAAGACTCACCGACCGTAGACATTTTGAGGGGTTGGTGCCGTATAGGGAAGGAGGGGGGGGGTGTGGGGGTGCGGGGTGGATACAACACTAAAGCCAACAGATACGCAGATGGATTGGGAAGTGTGTCCTGGATGCGAGCAGTAATAATAACAATAATAACCATAATAACAACAATAATAACTAATAATAACTAATAATAATAATAAACAGGAAGACACACCGACTACATTACACACACTAAAGTTAGCTGAATGTTTACACTGAAAACTTGCGATACCACACACACGTCAGCTCCAGCCGGGGAGAAAAGGATGTGAGTGTAAAAATATTCCGAATAAAATAACATCAAACGCTAGCGGTACAGTCGTCGGCAACTGAGGTAATAGGATTGCAGCTACCGTAAAAGATGGGTAGGGGGGAGGGAAGGGAAGAGGATGGGAAGGAAGAGTGGGAGAGAAAGGATGAAGGGAAAGGGAAGGAGGATAAGGGGATGGGAGAAAGAAAGAGTGAGTGAGTGAGTGAGTGAGTGAGTGAGTGAACTCTACCCTGGGATAATACCAAACACCACCACAACACAACCTCACACATTAATATGAATCACATAGGAGAACGACTTTAACTCTATAGTGTAATCCGTATTTAACTCATGGCTCTACAGTGTAATCCGTATTTAACTCATGGCTCTACAGTGTAATCCGTATTTAACTCATGGCTCTACAGTGTAATCCGTATTTAACTCATGGCTCTACAGTGTAATCCGTATTTAACTCATGGCTCTACAGTGTAATCCGTATTTAACTCATGGCTCTATAGTGTAATCCGTATTTAACTCATGGCTCTACAGTGTAATCCGTATTTAACTCATGGCTCTACAGTGTAATCCGTATTTAACTCATGGCTCTACAGTGTAATCCGTATTTAACTCATGGCTCTACAGTGTAATCCGTATTTAACTCATGGCTCTACAGTGTAATCCGTATTTAACTCATGGCTCCACAGTGTAATCCGAATTTAACTCATGGCTCTACAGTGTAATCCGTATTTTACTCATGGCTCTACAGTATAATCCGTATTTAACTCATGGCTCTACAGTGTAATCCGTATTTAACTCATGGCTCTACAGTGTAATCCGTATTTAACTCATGTCCTATATAATACAAGTAATACAGACTAACACCTCAAACCTTTATATCATGAGGGTGTAAATGAGACATAAGCTATATGAACACGTTAGGTGGTGTGGGTGAGGGGACGAATATTGCACAACACTATACTGGTGACACTATAACATCACACTATACCACGGTGACACTATAACATCACACTATACCTGGGTCACTATAAAATCATACTATACCACGGTGACACTATAACATCACACTATACCTGGGTCACTATAACATCACACTATACCTGGGTCACTATAACATCACACTATACCACGGTGACACTTTAACAGGACACTATACCGAGGTCTCACTATCACAGAACACACTATATCCCGGTCACTATCACAGGACACACTATACCACGGTTACACCATCACAAATACTGAAGGTAATAATGCTTCTCATAAGCCCAAGGAAAACTTTTGGGTTGGGAGTCCTCGTGTGTGTGTGTGTGTGTGTGTGTGTGTGTGTGGGTGTGTGTGTGTGTGTGTGTGTCAGATGACCAGCAACGGCGGCGACAAGAACTAAGGTATTATGTGGCTGCTGTCAGAAGGCAAAACATCAGACCAGCGTGGCGATAAGAAAAAAAAATTAACCTATGACTCACAACATAATAACAATAGTAAGAACAACTACAACAACAACAATAACACAACAATATTATTAACAACAACACAAAAAAACGCTAACTACAACAATAACAACTACAACAATAACAAGAACACAACAATATTATTAACAACACAAAAAACGCTAACTACAACAATAACAAGTATGGTAACGTGTGAAAGTCATCGGAAAGGTAGAACCAAGAGTTAATGAGTTGTTACCTGTGGCTTCATGACAGGTAAATAAGACCTACCTGTGTGTGTGTGTGTGTGAGGTACATATAATTGAGCAGATAACCACCACCACAACAACAACAACAACACTTAAATGGCCTTGTTAATGTTATACCCTATTACCGCGCTTCAACAACTTAAGTCTTTTTTTTTTACAGCACGTTAATGAAGGTTATTATTACGTACATTAGTTGGCAATACTTTACAGAATTTTCAGAGTTTAAGACAAGAAAAAAGTAAATAGCAAAACGTTGGATATTAACTCTACTTTAGTGTGTGTGTGTGTGTGTGCGTGTGTGTGTGTGTGTGTGTGTGTGTGTGTACCGGAGGATATGTGGCCTTGGTGGGGAGGACAAATATCAGGGGAAAACCTCGACCACCACAACACAACCTCAAGTAATATGGCACCTCATACCTCCAGGAAAAACTTTTGAGGATGTGTGAGTGAGGG
This sequence comes from Homarus americanus, assembly GCF_018991925.1. Classification (NCBI taxonomy): domain Eukaryota; kingdom Metazoa; phylum Arthropoda; class Malacostraca; order Decapoda; family Nephropidae; genus Homarus; species Homarus americanus. The sequence goes on along the minus strand of NW_024741913.1, from coordinate 407,800 downwards.
AAGAAGTTTTGGAGGAGGTAGGTAGGGTAGGTAGGTGGGGTTGGTGGGTGGGGTGGGTGGGTGGGTGGGGTTGGTGGGTGGGTTGGGTGATGGTGGGCGGGCAAGCAAGCTGACTCAAGACACCAGCTGCCGTCCTCCACTCTCAGGAATGACCGTCTTGGAAAATTGAATCGGAACTCTCACAAAATGCAGTGTTTAAAGAAGCTGCTCCGCCTTATTGCTGCGTCGGGAGATCTCTGCTGTCAACGGCGAAGGACGAAGAAAAAATATTAAGTTGTGATGGACTTTTATTCGACGTAGAACCAATAATAATAATAATAATAATAATAATAATAATAATAATAATAATAATAATCACGTTTGTAGTTATGTTTTGTGTTGTTCTCGATATTATATTCTAATGAAGACCATCTCATGATTATCCCCTTATGTATGTATGTATGTATGTATGTATGTATGTATGAAACTCGTGACATACACTCCCAGTCTCCGTGCCATGAGAGGTGTTTGAGGTGGCGTGTGTGTGTGTGGTAAGGTTCACCTCATCACCTTACCGCCCGAAGTGTCCTCTGCAACACTTACACCCGACCGCTACTTTGTATTGGGAAAAACATGCAACACTTGGAATTTAAATTATTATTTTTTTAAGTACTTCGTCCACGTGAAGAACTGTCCTGCCACTTAAGGGGCAGTAAGGGCGCACACTGGTACTGTCCTCCCGCTTAAGGGGCAGTAAGGGCGCACACTGGTACTCGACAATGGGATTATTTTGTATTTGACTTTTGATAAAAAAATCTTAATTGTTGGTATAATTTAGTGATAGAGCTGTGAATTAATAATGATTTCAGTGTGTGTGCGTGTGTGTGTGTGTGTGTGTGTGTGTGTGTGTAGGTGTGTGTGTGTATGTGTGTGTGTGAGACGTGTTGATAGGAAAACAAGATGTAGACGGTAATTATAGAGTTTGTGAAGGTGTTTCATACACGTCTGGCACTGGTGTTATGGGCCGGGAGGAAGAAGAGCGCGCCTACTGCCACGCCACTCACCCGCCTCAAACTCGTGCCGCTTGGAGGAACGAGAGGAGGAGGCAGGGGGTGTGGTGGGGGTGTGTGGAGGGAGGGGAGAGTATGGTGGGGGTGTGAGGAGGGAGGGGGTGTGGTGGTGGTGTGGTGGAGTTGCATAACCAATACAGCTTGTTGAATAGCGGAGTTTTTGATTGATTCACAGAGTCGCCTGACTGTGGGTAGTATTTTTCCAATTCCACAACACCAGAGAAAGGGAGAAAAGCAGATTGAGAGAGAGAGAGAGAGAGAGAGAGAATGATTCGTCAGTATTTCCATGTTTTGAGAAGAATTCCAGGCCATATTTTTTTTTGGGGGGGGGTGAGGAGGAGGAGGAGGAGAAAGAAAAATAATGTAAACAAAATACTATATTGTGTATTGAAGAGTTTCGTATCAGCTCTCGGTATGATTCTTCCTTGTGTGTGTGTGTGTGTGTGTGTGTGTGTGTGTGTGTGTGTTGAGCCTCGAGAGAGATAAGACAGAAAATCACGAGAAAGAAAAACATATGAGCATCAGATCCATTGAGTACGATGTCTGTTTTCTGCACTCAGGAAGGTTGGTATCGTACTCAAGGGGTTAAGTTATCGTACTTTAATGAATTTTATTATCGTACTCAAAGGGTTAAGCTATCGTACTCAGAGTTAAAATATCATACTAAATTGGCTAACTCACAGTACTCAGAAGATTGATATCGTACTCAAAGGGTTAAACACCAGTTCCTCCTTCGGCGTCACCCTTGAGAAAGCTCCTCCTCCACGTCAATAACACCTTCAGCGGAGGAGGAGGGTGGGAGGGGGTCTTTTTACACTGTCTTACACAACTCTTCCAGAAATACACCCAGCTGTTGTGTGTAGTGAGTGTTAGTCTCTCTCTCTCTCTCTCTCTCTCTCTCTCTCTCCACCAGGTAATATGGTATAGGTGTTTATTAATCACCTCTTTCTCTCTCTCTCCTTCGCAGGTAAGAGGACTCGGAGGTGCAGCAGTTGAGGACGAGAAGGTCGTAAGTAGCTGTTTGTATGCAGGGGCGACGAAGGTACACGATAATTACGGTGCAGGAGTCTTACGGCTTCATGGGAGGAGGAGGTCACGTGTGAATCAGTCTTCGAGATTCTCAAAGGTTCCTACGTGAGGTGGTGAGGAGAGGGGAGGAGGAGGAGGAGGATTCTTCAGTATCTCGGTTAAGCTATGACTTGAATGTAAGTTTTGGTCGAAATGGCGACTACATTACACTGAGACTATTTCTGCTGTAGAGTGGTGTTGTTTCAGGGTTAAAGTGAGGTAGTGATGATAAATATACATACATACATACATACATACATACATACATACATACATACATACATACAATCTATGTCATCTAATTTTTCTACAATATCTTTTCTTTTATAAAGTTCGGGATTTTTACCTTTTTTATGTTTTGATTACTGTTTTTGTTCGTTGTTCTTGGTGGTTGAGATCTTTTGCTTAAGGTTTTCGTTAATGTGGTCTTTTGGGGTCTTTATGGGACTCCGGGTCTTATTTTAGGAGAGTCGGATTGTAATTTTGGAAAGTGGAATGCTTATTTTTATGGAGGGGGCGGAGGGTGTTGAGACAAGAGGGAATTATTTATATTCAGGTCTTTAATGGGGATGTGGGGTGGTCTTATATTTTTAGTGGGTAGTCTTGTTTATTTATTGGAGGGAGGGGGGGTGGGAGGTGTCATGGTGGAGGGCTGGAGGTATGCTAACACGCTGTATGGAGGGGTCAATAAGATGTGTTTTATATGACAGCCACAGGTCGTAACGTAGCCAAGCGACCTTTTGGGGAGGGAGGGAAGGGGTGAGGAGGGGGGGAGCAGGGAAGGAAGGGGTGAGGAGGGAGTGGAGCAGGGAGGAAGAGGGAGTAGGTGGACAGGGAGGGATAGGTGAGGGAGGGAAGGACAGTAGGGTGTGTTGGTGTTAGTGGTGGTGGTGATGCTACTGGTGGTGCTGATGGTGGTGATGCTATTGGTGGTGTTGGTGGTGCTACTGGTGGTGGTGTTGGTGGTGCTGGTGGTGGTGATGCTACTGGTGGTGCTGATGGTGGTGATGCTATTGGTGGTGTTGGTGGTGCTACTGGTGGTGGTGTTGGTGGTGCTGGTGGTGGTGATGCTACTGGTGGTGTTGGTGGTGGTGATGCTATTGGTGGTGGTGGTGGTGATGCTACAAAAATAAATGGAACTGATGTAAATGAGTTAAAGTGAGACATCAAAGTGCGTTGCTCATAACAGCTGGTTCGCCGCCATTATTGCCTCGTTGTGGGCGGCCTGAGTACAAACACCAACACCCACACACACACACGCCCGCGAGTGTTTGTTTACAACCACTTATACCTGGTGTTTTATCTGTGTTTGTTATGTTTGTTTGAAATCCTGTTTTTGTTTTGTGTTTTTTACCGCTTGTTTGAGGTGTTTTATTTGTGATTATAATACATAGTGTTTTGTTTTGATTCTTAAAAGGTTTTGTTTTCGATTAAAGTGAAATTGAAGTTTATTTGTTTAATTTAAGGCGACAGTTTGTAAGTCTTAGAAACACACACACACACACACACACACACACACACACACACACACACACACACACACAACAAATTCCAACGTGCCCAAAAGGTCGTCGGTGGAGCGCGGAAATATAATTAGTACAAATTAGTATAAATTAATGATAATTAGTATAAATTAGAGGAGCGCCTTTAATACAACGCGTTCAATAAACCTGCGACCGGGGAGAGGAAGCCTTGCAGGGTTTATTAATAACAACAGAAACCTTTAAGGGCTTGTATCAGGGGTTCAGACTCGTCACGATATAGTGTTCGAACCCCTAGTGTGTGTGTGTGTGTGTGTGTGTGTGGGGTTAGGTATCCAGGCATCGAACCAGCGACACTTAGGACAAGAGATGAGAGTTGTTTCCACTCGACTGTCACGACGCTGATTAATCCCGACGGAAGAAAAAAGACTATAGCTCGTCCCATTGGTTGATTCATCCCGAAGAAAACACAAGCCAATCCCGACGGAAAAATCTGGGGCTGATCCCGACGGCGCAATTGGCTAATCAAGATGGTTAAACAGGGAGGAGGGCAATTTGGGCAGTGGGGTGACGGGCAGACCAGGTCATCAGGGTCGACTACCTCATAACTCACCTGTCGTGTGAACCAATCACTGTGAGGGATTTTTTTTTTGGGGGTGGGGATTACGTGGGGGATTGCGGGGTGGGAGTGGGAGGAGGATTAGGGAAGGGAGGGATGGGAAGGTTTAGGTGATGTAGGGGGGTAAGGAAGGGGGGTAGGTAACTCCTTCGTCTTTCTCATCCTTTTCTTCCCTCTCATTTCCTTCTCCTCCTCCTTCTCTTTCATCACCCCCTCCCTCCTCCTTCCCTCCATCTTTTACCTACGTCTTCATAAAGAGGAGGAAGATGGATGAGTGAGGGAGGCAAGTCCAAGATGTCACTGGTTATTACTTCTCCAAGTAGTAGGAATAATAATGTTCTCCTCGAGGTGTACCTTGTGGGGGGGAGGGTGTGTGTGTGCGTGAGGGAGGAGAGTGTGGGGGGTGTGAGGGGGGGATGAGGGAGTGTTTGAGTAGGGAGAGTTGTAGTATGTTATCCCATGCTCCCCCCTCCCCTCACCTCTGTCCTCCCCTACCTCCTCTTTCTCTCTCCCTCTGTCCCTCCCCTCTCTCCTCCCTCCCCCTCTCTCCCTCCTCCCCCCTCTCTCCCCTTCCCCTCCCCTCCCTCCCGTCCCCCCCCTCCCTCCATCTCTCCCCCCCCCTCCAGGACACAGTATGTCTCCTACAAGTCCCTAAAACAAACGATGAATCTGAAGGGTTTTAAAAGCCAACTATTTAAACCTGGGTTTGTGATGATGTAATCCTGACGATGTTGTGATGATGTAATCCTGACGATGTTGTGATGATGTAATCCTGACGATGTTGTGAAGATGTAATCCTGACGATGTTGTGAAGATGTAATCCTGACGATGTTGTGATGATGTAATCCTGACGATGTTGTGATGATGTAATCCTGACGATGTTGTGAAGATGTAATCCTGACGATGTTGTGATGATGTAATCCTGACGATGTTGTGATGATGTAATCCTGACGATGATGATGTAATCCTGACGATGATGTAATCCTGACGATGTTGTGATGGGTCGCTGCTCTATTTAGCTATTTTGTCTATAAATCCCTGCCCCATGTTGTTGTTATTGTTGTCGTTGTTATTGTTGTTGTTGTTTGTATTTTGTATTTTAGTAAAAGCTCTGTGTAAGGTTTTGAACTGATACTTGGGACGTTTTTTATATTCAATCCCTCTATTAAATCCCTCTTACATTGGTATTGTAAAAAAGAAAGAAAATCCTAAAGTGTGGATTTTTTTTAAATAATCCCCCGCGCCTGGTTTTATTAAGCCCCCGCGCTCTGGGCTTATGAATAAATCTGTAACGTGTGATATTTAAGGGGTTTTCCAGGGATTGGGTTTTTCTTTAAATAAAATCCCACCACAAAAAAATTCGTTCATCTTGGTGATTTTGTTTGTTGTTTTTTCGAAGGTTTTTGAGATAAAGATGATTTTATTGTAATTATTTTTTACGTATAGAGAGAGAGAGAGAGAGAGAGAGAGAGAGAGAGAGAGTCATGATGCATCGACAGAGTTTCACTGCTTCATGATTTTTTTTAAGTCTCCGTCGACGCTTTAGAAAATCAAGAGAAAAATAATTTGAAGTGAAAGTAAAAATTTTGACTGGTGGTGAAAGCCAATAATATATCAAGGAGAAGATTTGACAGTCCTTGAGATTTTGAAATGAAAGGAAATTCTTGACAGGTGAGGAAGACGATAGTGCCAAGCCTTTTAGGAAGATTTCACAGTGTTTATAGATTTTGATTTTGACAGGTGAGGTTTGACAGGTGAGATCTAAAAGGTGAGGTCTGACAGGTGAGGTTTGACAGGTGATGTTTGACAGGTGATGTTTGACAGGTGAGGTATAGGTCAGGCTTCAGGTTAATTAGAAAACTTGTATGTAAAGTTAACATTAATAATCGATCCTTGGCTTAACATGTTCACTTGACCGTGGTTATAAGAGGCAGGTATTGACTTAAGGATTGTTCTGTTATCTCGGTCAGTCAGTCAGTCAGTTAGTCAGTCAAGGTTGGTTTACATAGAGCTGACTGAAGCAGCTAGAAAATACATCTGAGAATCTTTGGAAAATTTTAAAATTTTGTTTACTTCTCTGACACACACACACACACACACACTACCAGTCTTCTTCACAGTTACAACAGACAGACAGTAGTATCCAGTCACAGCCAGTCTATCGTCCACTTGTTAGGAACTAATCACAGTTGTGTGGTGGTTCCCGGTAAGTGATCATCGCTGTCTTTGTGAGCGGTGGGGCCTGGGGAAATATATGCTTTGTGGTGGTGGTGGTTGGGAGGCGTGGTAGTGGTGGTGGGAGGGGTGGTGGTGGTGGTGGGAGGAGTGGTGGTGGTGGTGGAAGGGGTGACAGTGGTAGGGACGGATGGTGGTAGGAAGGGATGGGTGATGATGGTAGTGGATGTCCTATTCTCTCTCTCTCTCTCTCTGTCTCTCTCTCTCTCTCTCTCTCTCTCTCTCTCTCTCTCTCTCTCTCTCTCTCTCTCTCCTCCGACTGCTCGACATCGGAATATCTTTAAATTCCTCTTCGCCAGCAGGAAATTCCGGTCGCAGTGATAGATGGATGATGATGACTGTGTGTGTGTATTCGTATGTATGTATGTATGTATGTATGTATGTATATATGTATATATGTATGTATGTATGTATGTATAACAGATACTGACAATAAAGTTCTCTCTCAACAGGTAATTTAAGGTATCGACTTTTTTTGTTTTCTCTCTCTCTCTCTCTCTCTCTCTCTCTCTCTCTCTCTCTCTCGCACACAACGACTTGCTTGTGAAAGTTGAAACAGGTGTTGGTGCTGCTGCCGGTATAACATGTAAAGCGGTGGCCTCAGGAATGCTTTCAGATTAGCATATACAATTTCGCTTTTCCCTTTTAAGAAATCTTTTCGTTGTTTTATGTATATCGACGAGGAGAGAGAGAGAGAGAGAGAGAGAGAGAGAGAGAGAGAGAGAGAGACGAACGAGTCAATTCTGAAATGGTTACGTAAAATAATGCAGAGGTAAAGGAGGTATATTTTCTTTTATTCAGGACCGATTTCGTTTTGTCCGGTGTATTACTGTCTGTCTCTGTCTGTCTGTCTGTCTGTCTCTGTCTGTCCACCAACCACCATCATCCGTCGGTATGTGGTGGATTCGTCTCGCCAACACCTCGAGGAGCGATTAAAAAAAAACCCACATAGAATAAAAAACAAAAAACGATATCCACTTGACCTTTGGCCGGTCAGTAGGATTATGGGTCACTCACTGAGACCTCTCACTTGTAGGTCACCCCTCACTACCTTCATGTATCCCCTCCCCTCTCCTTCCGCTCCCCCTTCCCCTCTCCTACCGCTCCCCCTTCCCCTCCCTCCCTCCATTGCCCTTCCCCTCCCCTCTCCCTCCCTCCTTGCCTTCTCCCTACACCCTTTCTTCCCTCCCCTCTCTCTTCCCCTTCCCTTCCCATCTTCCCTTTCTCTTCTCCTCCCTCCTTCCTCTCCTCTTCCACCCCCTACCCCTTCCCGTGTTAACCTCTACAGCACAAGGTACTGCTCAGGTTTACCCCAAAAAAAAAATCTGCTTAAGCGGAGGAGTGTGAATATTTCAAGTGTGTGTTTGTTTATAAGTCAGGTCAGCTGCAAGGTTAAAGGTCACACACACACACACACACACACGAAACGTCAAGCCCAGGGAAATATTACTGACTTCACCTTTATCTAATTAACATGTACTGGCACGGCTCATCGCCCACATGACACAGGTGATGTTTTCCCTCATATTAAACAGCTCAGGTGTGAGTTAAAGCCGTGTGTTGGGTCAGACAGGTGAACCTTCAAGAGGATGTCTCAATTGTCTTACCCAGTGGATCACTCACGGGAGGGTGACTTATACCTAACCTAACCTAACCCTAACCAACTTAACCTAACCTAACCCTCTCTTCTTTTTCTTTCATTCTGTTTTCCATTCCAATTCTTATTTTCCCTTCTTCACTTTTAGTCACTTTCCTTATTTCACATATTCTTCTTCCCCTTGTTTAGTTACTCTTCTTTGTATTCACACGCGTTTCCATTCCCAGTCTTATTCCCATTTCTATTCCAATTCCCACTCATTCCAATTCCCACTCATTGTTAATATTCTGGCCCTCGTCATCTGATAAATATTTCCTCCTGCTTGCCTGCTTGAGAGAGAGAGGGAGAGAGAGCTGGACGAGTCTTTGAGGTATTAGAGAGAGAGACAGAGAGACATTAAAATACGAGAGAGAGTCTCGTCGGACACCTGCATAATACAGGTGATTAAGGTGAACAACACACCTGGGAGAGGGTTGACACATCTGTACACTTGTTCACTTAAACCCACTTACTCAACCTCTGTGGATTTGTTAATTGACTTAAACTCACTTTATGTAAATTATCGCGTTTTGTTATCAATATTTTCACAATTAAAAAAAACACTGAAGCAAAAAATCTTGTAGATTAGAGCTTTTGCGTATGTAAGGAAGCTATGTGGCTGACACTGTACTCGACTAGCTTCACTCCCTCAACGGTATAGTTAGGTGTGTGTGTGTGAACTATCGACCTTTTGGATAGGAGGCGAGTTGTAATCATAGTTACACACAACACAACAACAACCCATCTGTACCATACGGAGGCTTGTGTGACCTGCCTGACCTGACCTGACCTGACCTGACCCTCATCTCAGCCGACCTGTGCCTCATTTACCCTCGTTTTTGACTTCCCAAATTGGTCAAAAACTGGCGGGTTGGAATACACTTTATGGCTCTCATCCCCGAGCTGATTAGAACCGCTTTGGTGATTATCCTCGGATTTTTGTTCATTAAATGTGTAAAGTTGTGGTGAGGCGAACAGTCTGGTGACACAGTGGGCGGGCGTTATGGTGGGTGGTACAGTGGGCGGGCGTTATGGTGGGTGGGACAGCGGGTCGGCATTATGGTGGGTGGTACAGTGGGCGGGCGTTATGGTGGGTGTTACAGTGGGCGGGCGCTATGGTGGGTGGTGACGGACGTGTGCTCTTAATGTCCTCGCCATACTTTCTTGTGGCTCTGGTTAATGACAAGAGAATTGGTTGATATAATTCTGGAGTGATTTTGTCTTCATTTATTGGCGAAAAAATAGATTTATTTATTTTACACAAGAGTGATGCTGTATGAATGTATTGACCAAGAAAAAATATAGAAAAATACTTAGATTTATATTATACTCGAGTTTTCTTGTGTATTGAACAGGTAGAATATTAGTGTATTGATAATTCATTAAGGAGGCGTAATGTATGACATATATATTGAAAGTTTATTAAAGTTTATTCATTCTCACCAACGAGGATTGATTTCGTCGTCATAACTTACACAAAAACGAATCGTACTATAAACATTGTAATTTCATCTATACTTTTTTTCAGTATTCGTGTATAGAAATAATAATAAAGCTGAAGTGATCTCGTTCATAGTTTTTGTGGATCTTATTTCTTTATATAATAAGAATATCTAAGATTCTTACCACTTATTGTGTTGTGGGTCTTGTTGAAGATAATAAATATATCTATTCATACCGTCTGTCTTTTGTTTGTGTCAAGGAGATATTGATTCAAATCATCTATAAATCATATCGTCTATAGTTTTAAGACAAATGACGAGCGCCTATAGTTTCAACTAGTGTACATGTCGAGTGTTTTAGTTTCCCTTATTGTTTATTTCATCTATTGTTTCATCTGTATTTTCCTTCACAAACTAACAAAATCACCATAAATCACCATCACACAGCAGACATAACGGAAGATAATCATTATATATAATTACTTTTCGACTGAATTTCAAAGGGACGAATATAATGTGTCGTTCACGTGACTGTCAATTGTTTTACTAAATCTAAACATAAACATAACAGCTAATGACCCTTACCCCCTTGTATTGGTTTGTTTGTTTTCTTTCCCTTCCTGTTGTTTGGTTGTTATTGTTTTCCTTCTTCCTTTGTTCTTAATCAGTTTTTCTCCATTTCCTTTTTATCTCTTTTGTTTTCCTTTCTTGTTATTTAGTTATTGTTTTTTTTGGAATATATTGACGGAAAAAATAAACTGGATAACTCTGGTGATGTAATCCGTCTGTCTGTCTGTCTGTCTGTCTGTCTGTTTATCTGTCTGTCTGTCTATCTGTCTTCCTCCCATCGTCTGAAGATAAGATTACCTGCCTTTGTGTTGTTTTCATAAATTATTTCTTATATAAATGAGCCTAAAAAAAATATATTGAAAAAACATCAACAGCATAAACCTTTAACCAGAAAATAAATAAAATAAAACAGCTAAAAAAAACCTCACACATATATTTCTTGTATCTATAACACAACCCCGAGACTCCCTGCAATATGACCCGAAAATAGAGACCTGGTGAATTACACAGAGGTGCACCGTGAAGGAGATACAACAGTCTTCCATTTGCTGGGGTCGACCGCCACACACACACACACACACACACACACACACACACACGTATACTGTAATAATCTTTGAGTGTAATTCCTTTTGTGGGTGTGTGGAGGGGGTGGGGGGATGTGGGAAACAGTACCCTGTTGTGTGTGTGTGTGTGTGTGTGTGTGTGTGTGTGTGTGTGTGTGTGTGTGTGTGTGTGTGTGTGTGTGTGTATAGTTGTGTGTACAGTATATATTACAGGTTTTTCTTCATCTTCATATATTCGAGTGCTGTACTCCTGATGGTAGTGGTGTGGAGTGGTGATGGTGGTGGGGTGGTGGTGGTGATGGTGGGGGGTGGTGGTGATGGTGGCTCTACTCCACTTAATCCATTCTGTCGTGTATGTTACAGAGTACAGGTACAGTGTGTGTATTTCCTGTATACTCCCGACCGCTTCCCACCCCCCCTCCCATTAGCGACAAATTACAGAATTACCACATGCTATATTTCATACCCTCCCCCTGAGTATTACATAATTACGTATTATATGTATTGTAATATTTCATGTATACTACCAGCCTCCCTTCCCCGTCCACCTCCCCTCCCCATCGCCTACCACCCCCCATCTCCCACCTCCTCCTCCCATCTCCTACCAGCCCCCATCCACCTCCCTCCTCCCCATCTCCTACCTCCTCCCCCTCCCCCTCCCTACCAGCCTCCCCCCATCCACCCCTCTCCCCACCTCCTCCTCCCCATCTCCCACCCCCTTCCCCCATCCACCTCCTCCCCCCCATCTCCTACCTCCTCCCCATCCCACTCCTCCACCCTCCCATCTCCTACCTCCTACCTCGCCTACCACCCCATCTCCTACCTCCCTCGCCTACCATCCCCCTACCTCCTCCTCCTTCCACCCCCCCTTCCCATCTCCTACCACCCCTACCACCACCCCCCAGTGATATATTACAGAATTACCACAATATGTATTTAATATCCCCCTCCAGGTGAGTCTGTATTTTCGTATTTTTTCAACTGTAATCCACCTTGTAATCGTATCTATCTCCTGTAATCTACTGTCGCATACCTACAGTGTTTATGCAGGTACTTCCCACCACTACCACCAGTACTTTCTACCACTACTACCACCATAACTACTTTGTCACCATCCACTACCACCACCACCACCACCACCACCACCACCACCACAACTAACTACCACCACCACCACCACCACCACCACCACACACCACCACCACCACCACCACCCCACCACCACCACCACCACCACCACCACCACCACCACCACCACCACCACCACCACCACCCACCACCACAACACCACCACCACTACCATCACTACCACCACCATCACTACCACCTAGAGGTCAATACTCCTAATTACCTGGCTGTGGTGCTTTTAACCTAAATGATTATGGTTTGTCTAATATTAGGTCGTAAAGCTCTCGTGTGATCAGGTATGTGTGTGTGTGTGTGTGTGTGTGTGTGTGTGTGTGTGTGTGTGTGTGTGTGTGTGTGTGTGTGTGTGTGTCCTCTATAACTCTCTCCTCGGTGTATAATTCTATGATTATAGATTATGGAACAAAAAGAATTAAGGAATATTATAGGTCATGGTGCTTTATATTCAAGGTTTCCGGTCCACAATTAGAGAATAATTCCGGTAAGTGGAGGTCGAGTAATGAGAACAGAGTCCGGTAATTTGAGCTTCTGTGATTGATAAAGTTGAACAAAGATTAGCGACGGCAGTAGGTGGGTGGGTGGGTGGGTGGGAGGGGTGGGAAGTGAAAAGGGCAGATAGAGGGGGGTTTGGTGGGGAGGGAGGGTACAAGAGAAGGTCAGGGGAAAGGGTAGACAGGACGCTAAGAGGGAAGGGGGAAGGGAACTGGGTGAGGGGGGGATTAGGGATAGGAGGAGGAGATGGAAGGCTTTGAGGATTACTTGACGATAAGACGGGAAGGATCAGAGAGGACTGGTGAAGGGTCGGATCACACACACACAGGAGGAGGATCAGTCATGAGAGGTCACCTGATATTTAAGGGTCACGAGGTCACGAAGGAAGCTCATGGTGATGGGGGGTCAGATGATGAGAGAGAGAGAGAGAGAGAGAGAGAGAGAGAGAGAGAGAGAGAGAGAGCCACACGTACAGGGAGGCAGTAATTGACCAGTTTTTGTGGTGTTGGGCAGAAGGCGAGACATGACACAGCTGCCAAGACGCGGGACTGGGGAGGATACCGGGATGGAGGAGAGACTGGGGGTACTGTGAGGGTAATGTCTAGTTACACCAGTTTCTTCCTTGCGACAGTCCAGCCATTATGAGTGGTTCATTGTGTGTGTGTGTGTGTGAGTAGTAGTCTCTCTCCACCAGCCAGGTAGCCGCCGTGCATGACAGTGACTGGCCCCTGGAGCGTCATGTATCACAGGTAATGACCACCTGTACCTGCTGCTTGTAGCCGGGCTGGCGGTCAACCTGTGTCTGTGCGGTTAAGTGGGACACCTTCCGGTATACTGGTGTCAGGAGGTGGTTATTGTCCTTGCGGTTAATCGTAGTAGTATGGAGTTAATGGGGAAGGCGGTTAATTCGGAACACCATTTCGGTTAATCGGGAAGCGAAATCGGTTAATTGAGATTGTTTTATTCATGCGGATAATACATAGGCAATTGTCATGCGGATAATATGTAGGTAACTGTACATATTATCCGCATGCGGAACTGTCATGCGGATAATAGTAGACTCTTTTGTGTTCAAGAAAGGAATTCATAATCTCTCTCTCTCTCTCTCTCTCTCTCTCTCTCTCTCTCTCTCTCTCTCTCATTCTACATTTCAGAATCACGATTGGCCTTCTCCTCTCCTCCCGTCCCCCCTCTTTCCTTCTCCCCTCTGCCATCTCCTCCCCTCTGCCATCTCCTTCCCTCTTCCCTCTGAAAAAAATCCCCGAAGCCTAAATTTAACACAAGGTTAATTAATCAATATTTAACTTCAAAGTACAACCTGTTCTCACCTCCACCAACCCACCTGACCCCTCCCTCCTTCCTCCCCTCCCCCCTTCACTTTTCTCTCCCCTTATCCTCCCCTCCCTCACCTCCACTTCCTCACACCCTCCCTTGTCCTCTCCCCTCTCTTCTCTCACTCAACTCCCCTCACCCTCCCTCACCCAATTGTAGTTAATTATTGGAGGTAGTTACAGCCAGAGGGGTATTGTTCGAAAATGTCGCCGGCAAGAATGGACTACGGGCAAAATTAACACACTCGTCCCAGCCTCCAAAACCGTACGGGGGCCATTGTTTTGATAGGTACTAATTATGGGTTCTTTTGTTTTTCTCTAATGACTCTATTAGCATATCAGTTAACACAAAGAGGTTTCCAGTGATCTACATGCAAGTCAGGCCACGCGGGGATAATGCTGTTCTAAATGTCCTTCGCTTTATCGCTAGTGTATTGTTTCATCACGTCTCTCTCTCTCTCTCTCTCTCTCTCTCTCTCTCTCTCTCTCTCTCCCCTTGTATGTGAAGAAAATGGGAGACGTGAGAGTTGTGAGGAAGAAAATGGAAGGTGCGTGAATGCTTGGTGAAAGAAACACGGGATAATACCGGAGTGTTCCCACCATGAAAGAGTGGACGGGGATTATTTTTAAGAGGGAGAAAATGGTGAGTCTGGAATATATATACAGTACACTGAGAAAATGGAAAATTGTAATAAACTTTCAATAACAGAAAACGTGATGAGGGGGGGGGGTGATGAACTGGGTGGAAGGGGGTACTAATGTATCCCGTACCTTTGATAATAATAATTCATACAAGATTATATACTTAGGGTAATGCATTATAATACTAATACTTCCGCAGCTTGTGTATGTCATCGAGTTTAAGCCTCTTATATGATATACTGTACTGTATGTTGGTATAAATCCTGTGAGCTCGGACGTAATCCATCAATTGGCAGAGATTCATCGAAAAATATTGGTGACGACTGAGTTTATGTGAAGTTGATTTATCTGCAGTCCTTATACCCTGTGTCGGATATTGGGGTCTTGTCTGTCTGTCTGTCTCTCTCTCTCTCTCTCTCTCTCTCTCTCTCTCTCCATGGTCTTAATGAGCTTGGGTTATCGGTGCACTAAATTCATATATTCAGAGGCTGACTTACCGCTACACTGAATCCTGGACTTACAAACTAAGGCTCCTCTCGGTGTGTGTGTTTTCCTCCTGTTTCTTCTAACACCAGATATGTGACGTATCTGACTAGACCCACTTATGCTACGACACAAAGAGGGATGGTCTGGTTTTTTTTTAAAGTTTTATTGTGTACGTAGTGTCCTTAAGCTTATGAATTAATGTCCGTAGATCGACCATTGTCCTTAGATTAACCAGTGAGTGTTCTTTGGCAGACTGATACTTTCATTTTCTTAAACGGAGTAAAGTATGTGACTCCCTTCTCCCTAAACAAGACTTTCACTATATAATTTTCTGTCGAGAGAGAGAGAGAGAGAGAGATGACTCCTCAACGCAGCATTGACCTGCCAACGTTAAAGCTCTGATTAACGTTAGCGGGTAATTACCTTCCACTCAACAAGTCTCCTGGAATAACGTTTTAATCACCCCTCAACCCCCTCACCTCTCACTACCTCCCAGACTCCCCCCCTCACCTCTCACTACCTCCCAGACTCCCACCTCACTACTCCCAGACTCACCTCTCACCACCACCTGATATCCCCCCCTTCCCCCCTCCCGACTACCTCTTCACGACCAGCCCAGTACAAGGTCGGTACTACTAAAGGACTCTGATGGGAGGAAATTCTGAATGCTCGGGAATTTAATGCCAAGAATTCTCTACCCCATTGAAGGCTGCGGAGTTTGGAGGCTTAGAATTAACCCATTGGGATTAGTTATTGATGAGTGTCCTTTAATGATGGTGAGGGAAAATTCTGAGGATCTCTAGAATTTAATACCGAGAATTATACTCCATTCAAACGTTTATATTAAAGAGTTTATACTTTTATTGGCCCATAATTGGGAAATTGTGAATATTAATGGGGATAAATTCTGAAATCTCGAGGAATTTTGTACTGAAAATTGTTTGCCTTTTGAGAGAGAGAGAGAGAGAGAGAGAGAGAGAGAGAGAGAGAGAGACACACACACACACACACACACACACACACACACACAGTTTCAGCGGCTAAGTAGACTGATAACTGCCCCGGGCCTTCCACTAACCATTCAATAAAAGTTTATGATCTTTCCCTACAGCCAACAGTCCATTTCTCTCCTCCTCCATCAAACTCACCACTAAAATCGCACTTTTTTTTTCATTCATAGACCATCGACTAATTACGGACGGGGGCTTATCGACAACCAATTAGCATCCCGTTTATTCGAAAGTTTTAAATGGGTCTCTCTCTCAAATAATCAATTACAACACATAAACTCTCTGGCATTGTGTTAGCACCGTCGGGAGAATAATAGTCTAAATTTGACGTGAGTATTGCCTTGTTCGGAGGTTCATGTCGACTCGAATAGGGTTCATTGTGCAATTCGAATCGATTTCAGGGGGATTCAAACCGGTTACATTGAACTCGAACTGGGTTTTAGTGATAATTTGAACCTGTTTTAGAGGATAGGAAACATTTTATTTTTTAAGGTTCATGAAGGTTTTAATCGGAGTAAGGGGGGATTCGAACCGGTGTTGAAGAATTCGAATCGGTTACGGAGGATTCCAACCGATTTCAGTCAGATCTATCGAGCATTGCTTCAAAGGATACCAGCCGCTAAAAGCATCTGAAGCCTTACAGACTGCCCCCCAAATCCCTCCTTTCCTCACCCCACCCCCCCCCACCTCACCCCCACCTCACCCCCCCACTGGACCCCACCTCTTACCCCCCTCTCCCTTCCTCCTAGGTGTCAGACAGCAGGGTTAGAGACACACAAAGAAGAGAGAGAGAGAGAGAGAGAGAGACGGGGGGGGTAAAGAAAGAGACAGAAGAGAGACAGGCAGATGTGGCACACACACACACACAAAAACACACACACAATACAAAGATAGAAGAAGAAAGAGAGACAGACAGACAGACAGACGAAGAGAGAGAGAGAGAGGAGAGGAGAGAGAGAGAGAGAGAGAGAGAGAGAGAGAGAGAGAGAGAGAGAGAGCGAGAGCGAGCAGCTTTAACTCTGCCTGCACTAATGATCACAAGTTGCTGAAATATCACAAACAACACAGGGAGGACCAACTTTATCTCGTGTTGACAAAGTGGACGGCTTCTCGCGGCTCTCGGGTGGTGGCGAGGTGAGGTGAGGAGAGATGAGGCGAGCGGGGATGAGGGGAGGTAATGTGAGGTGAGGCATGAGGCGAGGTAAGGTAAGGTGAGGCGAGACGAGACGAGACAATAGGTGTTGAAGGCAATATTATTTTGAGCTATGGATGTTTTGGTTAGGTTAGGTAAAGTGCAGGAACACCACACGCGCCATCATTACCCCACCACCAGGAAGAAAATCTCTCTCTCTCACCCGTCTATTTATTCCTTTTTGAAGTATAATAACACACACACACACTCACTCCAGACACACATTACCCTGATGACGTACAAATTTTAGCAATATCTTATCCTATATCAGATTGACCCCGAGAAATATGTTTACGATGTGGGCATGGGGGAGGGGGGTGGTCTGGTGATGGTGGGGAGGGTCTGTGCAGGATGGTGGAGGGTCTTAGTGATGCAGGGGGGGGGGTCTTGGTGATGGGGTGTCTGGTGATGGTGGGAGGGTCTTGGTGATGGTGGAGGGTCTTAGTGATGGTGGGAGGGCTCAGATGGTGGGGGCGGTCTTGGTTGTGGGGGGTCTTGGTGATGGTGGAGGGTCTTAGTATGGTGAGGGTCTTGGTGATGGTGGGGTGGTCTTGCTTGTGGGGGTCTGGTGATGGTGTTGTGGGAGGGTTCTGGTGATGGTGGAGGATAGTGATGGTGGGGTGGTCTGGTGATGGTGGGGGGCGGTCTGGTTGTGGGGGTCTTGGTGATGGTGGGAGGGTCTTAGTGATGGTGGGAGGGTCTTAGTGATGGTGGGGAGGTCTTGGTGAGGAAGTATTCCTATTGTGGGGGTCTTGGTGATGGTGTTGGGGGGGAAGACAAGGTGAGTAATGGCCGCCCTCTGGAGTTCACTTTTTTCTTCTTCTTTTTTCTGGAGTCATTTGTTCTTATCTCAGAGCTGTTAAAAAAAAGTTGTGTTTGTCTTGTTTGTTTTTTAGTGTGTGTGTGTGTGTGTGTGTGTGTGTGTCTGTGTGTGTGTGTGTTAGTGACTTAAACGACTAACTCTAAACATTTTATTTTTTACTTTATATATAATTATCACAATTTTTTTTTACCTGCAACAAGTAATTTATTCGAGCAAACATTGTTATAAAAAGTGTGTCATCTGCTCTGTGTTTTCTGAGGGAATAAACTGGTATTGGCAATTTATTTTCTTTACATATTTATAGTCAGATATATAATAATGTTCTGAAATGTAGTGTTTACAGAGTTACTTTACTTTATGGAACAAATTTCTTCACTGTTTGTTACTTGTTGAATGTCTTATGATGAAAGTATCGTGAAATTGCCATGATTTTTACAAATATTTGTTAATGAAGAAAAAATGGGAAACTTTTTGGTGTATGTATGTATGTATGTGTGTGTGTATGTATGTATATATGTATGTATGTATGTATGTATGTATGTCTTAGTCATAGCGAGACAGAGCGACGAGGTGTTAAATGTTGAGGGAAGTGGCGAAGCAAGTAACATTGAATATTACCTGGGGAAGTGGCAAGGAAGTACAGTACAGGTGTGGGGTCAGGTACATAATACAGTATATGTATCCGGGAGCAATTACAAACACAGGTAAATTCAGGTAGAAATCTTGGGTTATTAATATAGTAAACACCATCAGCGGCCGATGGTCATCTGTTAAGACTGATCAGCGCTATTGGGTTATTGCAAGATTTACCCTGAATATTGCAAGATTAATCCTAAATATTGCAATAATTACCATAGATATTGCATTAATAACATAAATATTGCAAGTTTAACCCGAAATATTGCAAGAATAATCCAGTATGTTGCAAAGAATAACCCTGAATATTGCAAGCAAGATTTCCATATTGAGACAGCGAACAGCGAGCAACCTTTCTGTCTATTTTTAAAGAAAGAACAGAGTATCCATTTTAAGATTCCTCGCTCCTCGAAATATCACCCAGAGTTCGATATTAAGAAGCTGGGGGCCTTTAAATACCTGCCCGGGTCGGTGTTTGGGCCCCTCCTGACCCCCTGACCCTCACTCCACCCCCCCCCCCACAACTTCCTCCACCCCTCACCACCCCCAATTAACTCCAGGGTTCAATACTTAGGAACTGAGCTCTCGTTATGACCCCCTCCCCTCTCCCCCCTCCAGCACCGATTGACTGAGGGGGAGGAGGAGGGGGAGGGGTACTTGATCATGCTTCTGGACCAACGAGAAAATTATTGGGCACTTTTTGATATTATTGGGCGTTGGAAGGGGGGGGGGGAGAGGGGGAGGAGAGATTTTTTAAAAAGATCATAACTCGACTGAAGTAATTATTGTATTAGATATTTCTTAAGGACATATTCTAGGTTAGATTAGGTTTGGTTAGGTTAGGATAGGTTAGGTTAGGTTCGGTTATCTCAAGCGGACACAAAAAAGGTCAGGCAGTTATAGGTTGGGAATACAAAAAGATGTCTTCAAGTTTGTTAATAAGATTGAAGACTCGAGGACCTGGCGGCGTGAGACAGTCTTGGGGCGGCAGATATGTAAAGAAGGTCCAAGGAGAGATGAAGTGAGGAAAGTGTATCAGCTTCTTCTCCAAGTGTGAGGGAAAGTTATATACGAGAGGAGGAGGAAGAAGAAGAAGAAAAAAAAGAAAAAAAACATACAAGACAATGCAACAAGTTTTTTGTAGGGGGGCGAGGGGGAGAAAGTTTAGGGAAATAAGATTGAAGAGGAAGAAAAAGTAAGAAGAAAGGAAGAAGATGCGAAACGTCTTTTAAGATTGATGTGTAGTTAAGATCATTGGTGATAAAGAGAGGGTTGATGTTGGAGTGTGTAGAAGAAGAGGAGGATGGAGATGAGGAAGAGGAGGAAGGAGAACAACAACAACAACAAGATAAAAGAAGAGGAAGAAGAACAAGAAAAAACGAGAAGATAAACAACAAAAAGACGAAGAAGAAAAAAAGAAGAAAACAGGAAAATATAAAAGGTGTTGAAGATATACGTCGACAAGACAAGGGTGATAAAGAAGGGAAGAATGAGACACAATCCTTAAATGCGAAAATATGAAGAAAACCCGAGAATTATGACGAGAAAATGCAATTATTCACGCGGCAGTTTATTACTAAGAGCCAAGACGTGTAGAGAAGGAAGCACTATAATAAGTCCTCTGAGATTTATGTAGATAGTATACAAGAGATGAAGAAAGGGAAGCTTTATATCACTGTTTTAAGCTTTATAATACTGATTGGAGCTGTATATATCACTGTTCGAAGCTTTATAATACTGCTTGGGGATTTTTATCACATTGTTCGAAGCTTTATATCAATGTTTTAAGCTTTATATATCACTGTTCGAAGCTTTATAACGCTGCCAGAAGCTTAGGCATTACTCGAAGACTTGTATATAACTGTATGACTGGTCGAAGCGTTTTAACACTGTTTGAAGCTTATTGTATCACTGTTCGAAGCTGTATAATACTGTTGGAAGCCTTATATAACACAACTCGAAATTTTATATCACTGGTCGAAGCTTTATAACAGAACTCGAAGCTTTATATCACTATTCGAAGCCTATTTAACACAACTTGAAGCTTTATATCACTGATCGAAGCTTATATAACACAACTTGATGCTTTATATCACCGTTTGAAGCGTATTTAACACAACTTGAAGCTTTATATCACTGATCGAAGCTTATATAACACAACTTGAAGCTTTATATCAGTGATCGAAGCTTCAAATCTGTGCTCGAAGCTTAAACGTGAGGAAGCTCCAAGAAACGAAACAGTATTATGCAAATATCTTTTTTTTTAAGTTTATTAACAAAAGTCTGGAGCTGTGAAGTGTATAGGAAGTATAAACAAAGTCTCCCTTGGCCTCGACGATATGCAGAAAGTCTTGATATATTTATAAGATTCAAGAAATTTTTTGTTTTCTTTTCATAAACAAATAAAGAGCGCAAGGGGGAGATGAGACTTTTTTCTTAGGGGAGGAAGGGGGAGGGAAAGGGGGAAGTGAAGGAGGAATGAGAAGGTGGGAGGGAAGTGAGGAAACGAAAGGGGGAAAGGTGGAGGAAACGGGAAGGGGCGGGGAGTTGAGGGGAAACAAGAACGGAGGAAATGAAGTGGAGGAAGAAACAAGGGGGAAGTGGAGGAGGAAACGAGATTTGAGTCACAAAATATTGAATCGAGGAACACACATCATCTTAGTACTGGAGATACTCATGAAAAGGTGAGGGAAGGGGAGCTGAGGGGAGGTGTGAAGGGGGGAGAGGAGGTGAGCTGTGGGAGGGAGCTAAAGGGAGGGTGTTGGAAGGAGAGGGAAGGTATGGTGGGGGAGAGAAGATGGAAGGCGTGATGGTGAAATGGAAGGAGGTGGTAGAGATTCAAAAGTGAGGGGAGGAGATGGAGTGGAGGGGAGTAAGAGGAACTGGAAAGAATAAAGTCAAAAGGTGAAGGGGGGAGAGGGGAGATGGAGAGGATGAAGGGAAGGGAGGGGAGAGAAGAGATGGAGTAGAGGGAGAGAAGGAGGAGAGTTTATGGGGACAGAAGATGAAAGAGGAGAGGCGAGGATAATTGGGGAAGAAGAAGGAGGAGGAGGAGGAGGAAAGGAAGAAGGAGAAGGAGAAGGGGAAGAAGAAGAAGTTGGAGGAGAGGAATGAGACTGTAAAATAAGAAAGGTTGTATTATGGAGGAGAGAGAGAGAGAGAGAGAATAAAGTATGATAAAGTGGTAGAGAAAGAAAGAATGATAAAGTGTGAGTAAGAGAAAGTATGATAAAGTGAGAGAGAGAGAGGAAAAAAGCTATAAATATAGGGATAAAAGAAAATAATGAAAGTCTGAGAAAGAATGCAATGTGAAAGCCCAGTGACATGAAAGGAGGTGAAAGAAAAGAAAAAAAGTAAATGTGACAACGAAGGAGGAAAGGGGAATAGAAAGAAGGAATAAAGACGGGGTGAAGGAGGTTGGAAGTAATAGAGAGAGGGAGAGAATGGTGAGCAAAGTGAGGGAAAAGAAAGTGGTTGGGAGATTTAGGAAATAAGGAAGTCTGAGAGAGAGAGAGAGAGAGAGAGAGAGAGAGAGAGAGAGAGAGAAACAAAGAAAATGACGAGAAGAGGAAACTAATAAAGAGAGAAAGCGAGAGAACGAGAGAGAGAATCTTGTACCTCATAAAGAAAAATTCAATAAATCAGAGAATTGGACGAGGGAGAGAAAATGGAGGAGCCTGGAACACAAGTCGAGAGAGAGAGAGAGAGAGAGAGAGAGAGAGAGAGAGAGGAGAGAGAGAGAGAGAGAGAGAGAGTAACGGAAGCAAAAGAGAGACGAAATAAAGGAGGATTTCTGTCTGTCTGTAGTATTAAAATATTGGTAAGGTAAGAGATAGGTAGTGAAAGTTAAGAAAAGAAAGTCATAGCTGGTAAGATTATTGATTACAGGTAATTAGAAAGGTAAGGGGAAAGAGAAAGCAATGAATAATATAGTCAGAGAAAATCATGGGAAAGTAATTAGGGAAAATGGGAGAGAGAGAGAGAGAGAGAGAGAGAGAGAGAGAGGAGAGAGAGAGAGAGAGAGAGAGAGAGAGAGAGAGAGAGAGAGAGAGAGAGAGAGAGAGAGAGAGGTTGTAATGGGGAAAGTAGAGAAAGTGAGAGAGGTAATCAGAGGAAAGTAAGTAAAGAGCGTAATGGGGGAGAGGATAGATAAGGAGAAGACGACGAAGAGAGGAGGAGGAGAAGACGAGGAAGGAAGGAAGGAGAGGAGAGGAGAGGGAGAGAGGGAAGGGAAAAAGAAGAGAACAGTGTAGATGAGGAAGAGGAGGAGCAAGAGAGGAAGAAGAAGAGTGAAACATTAGTGGAAGAGGAGGAGAAGGAAGGAGACGAAGAAGAAAAGCAAGAAGAAGAGGAATAAGGGAGGAACAACAACAACA
>NW_024741913.1:365000-380000 GCF_018991925.1 Homarus americanus | reverse complement strand
GGAGAAAGAGGAAGGAACTCGCTCAAGTGAACACCACCATATTGTCGTAAAACTCTCAAAGCCAGGGTTTAAGAGACTGCTGGAGCTCTCGTTAAACGCATCCGAGTTTACACAGTCATCGTTAAACGCGTCCAAACTTTTTTGTGAGAGAGAGAGAGAGAGAGAGAGAGAGAGGGGAGGAGGGATTAACGCGTTTCTTTTCCGAAATAGAACTCGTTTATTTCTCGTTTAATATCTACGACTTGATTACTTAACGATTTGCTAGACCTTTCGTTAAACTTATCTAAGGATAGTGTTCGTTAAAGAGCATCGTTAATTAAAAAAAAAATATTGATCGCTTAATGAATTCGTCTCGTTGATTATCATTGACCTCTTCGTTAAGCAATTGGGGGAACATTCGTTAATATCGGGTCTTGTTAAGGGTTCGTTAAGCGTGACGATCTTTTGGGGGAGATAAAACTCTGTCTTCGTTAAACTTTCGCCGACCTGATCGTTAATCTTGACACCTTTTGAGATTAATTGTGCACAGAAAAATATCTATTCTCTCTCTCTCTCTCTCTCTCTCTCTCTCTCTCTCTATGGACCAACATTCTTATTCCACGTTTAACTTGGCCCTCGACCTCGTTTGTTTGTTTGTTTGTTTGACTTGAGTGTGTGGCAGGGAGGTGTTTGTTGACTCGGCGGTTGGACAGACTCACGCCTCTCTTAACACAGATATTTTAACTGTATCCAACGCTTTTTTGTTTGTTTGTTTGTTTGTGTTTGTTTGGTCGTTCTCCATTTTGTTTGTTTGTTTTAGTAATTTTGTTTGTTTGGTGATTATTCATTGTGTTTGTGATATTTTGTTTGTGGTATTTTGTTTGTTTGCTTTGTTTGTTTGGTGATTATTCATTGTGTTTGTGATATTTTGTTTGTTTTTTGTATTGTTTACTCAGTCGATTATTTTACCTTCTTGGTTCTGCTTTCTCTCAGTCCTGTTAAACTCGGCTTTCTCCAGGAGCTGCTATAAACCTTCACTTTTCCTTAGATTTTTTTTCCTCAGATTTTTCAGTTTTCCTCCGATTTTTTTCAGTTTTTCCTCCGATTTTCCTCAGATTTTTCAGTTTTCCTCAGATTTAGGACATATCTCCCCTCCCTATTTTCACCCTCCAAACCTTCCCAATTTCAACAAAAACAAGTTTCTGTCTTAATTTTTACCCTTTACAATTTACCTTCCCAATTTCAGTTAGGACGAAACAAGATCTCATGACCACCAATTGCAATCGACCTCTGCCAATTTCCTCTCCATCTCCTCCTTCATTCCCTCTCCTCCTCCTTTCCTTCTTCTCTCCCTCCCCCTTCCCTTCCCTTCCCTAACCCTTCCTCTTCCCTCTCTACATCCTCCTTCCATTCCTCCCTTCCTTTATCCTCCCTAATCATTCCCTCTTCCCCTTCTCTCTTCCCCTCCCTTTCCTCCTCCATTGCTCTCCCTTCCCTTCCTTTTCCCCTCTCTCCATCGTCCTCTCTTCCTCCTCCTCCCTACCCCTTCTCTCTTCCCCTCCCCCTCCTCCCCCCTGAACTTTTCCTATTTCGAATGCGTTAAAGTCAACTCTCCAACACCTGGTACCCAACTCACCAACTTTTCCTCGTCCCTGCAAAACCTCTCCTCCTACTCCTCTTCTTACTTCCTCCTTTCCCTTCCTCCTCACCCTCTTACTTCCTCCTTTCCCCCTCCTTCTTCTTCTCCTCCTCCTGCCCCTCCCCCCCTTTCTTCAGTTGGTTCCTCTGTCCCTCACAAAGGCCTGGGGAGGAGGAAAGCTCTAGTGGGGTGATGGGGTCTCAGCCTCTACGGGGAGTCCTCATGACAATAACGCCAGCTGACGCCTTTCACCTTCCATAACATGTGGCAACACTGTCGGGGAGAGAGAGTCATGTTTGGTAATACTGTCAGGGAGGGAGTCATGGTTGGTAACACTGCCAGGAAGTATATGCATGACACCACTGCTCATGCATAACATCATATGACAAACATATCATACTATAGGAGTTACATATTATAGTGTCATGCAGTGATTCACATGTAATTTATTGTGACTTACACATATTTGTAACATAGTGTGAATCATACGTAACATATTGTGTATTTCACTACTTATGAGTCACCCTGTATAGCGTATTGTGAGTGAGTCATAATGTAACGCGTATATTAGGGGTGTTTCCCAATTTTGAGTGTGTCGGGGGTACTAACCAATTTAAAATGCGTCGAATTACTGTCCAATTTTCAGTATATTGATGTATTTTCCAATTTTTAGTATTTCAGGTGGCATTTTCCAATTTTAGGGGTCGATGTTTCCTAATTTTAAGCACGTCGCGGGTAGTTTCCAATTTTAAACACATCTAAGAGGTAGTTTCCAATTTCCAGAGTGCCCAGGTATAGTATTTGGGGGTAGTCGTGCCCCTTGGGATATTGCTGCGGCATGTGGTAAGGGATTTGACCTCTATTAGTGGTGAAAAATATCTTGTTTATTTAAAGCTGGATACAGAGCAGCAGTAAAGAGGTGAGAGGAGATGAGAGAGAGAGAGAGAGAGAGAGAGAGAGGTGTGAGGGAGAGAGAATGAGAGGATGAATGGACGAAGGAGAGGGAAGACAAAGCAAAAATGACATAAGAAAAATACAAAGGTGAAGAGAAAATTGGATAAAATGAGAGAGAAATAAGAAAAACAGGAGAAAATAAATGGGAAGAACAAATAGAAAACGGGAATATTAGTAATGAAAAAAAAAACGGGAAGACGATTAGTGATGTAGAAAACGAATTAGAGACTCGGGTAGGAGGGGAGACTAAGGTATTCCTAGTATGTAACTAAAGTGTTTGTTTATCCTTCTCTAATATATCTTCCCCCTCGTGTTGTAGCTCTAATTAATGAACCCTTTTGTTGTGCCTTCAGTACTGGGGGGAAGAGACCGGGAGAGACATAGATTATTTTGGGCTTCTAAAGCTTATGAAGGGAATTTTGTCACCAGCTTAAAACACACACACACACACACACACACACACACACACACACACACACACACCCTTATGTTCTCCTATGTACCGATTTATCATTTTTCTTTCTCATAAATAATTCATCACTTTATTGAATAGTCCTCCTCTTCCTCCTGCTTGTTACCACCATTACATACGTCCACTATTTCACTGTCTGTCTGTCATCCTATCCTAACGTAAACTATCCTAACCTAACTATCTCCATGCCATTCATCCACACTCTCCACCTACCGTCCTTTCATAGTGTATATTCATCATCTACCCACATACTATCCACCCCATATGTTATCCACCTATTCACCCTACCTATCCACCTACCAACTACCGTCTTTGCGTAGTGTGTATCCATCCTCTACCCCCATACTATCCACCCCTCCCATACTACCCACCCCTCCCATACTACCCACCCCTCCCATCTCCCCACCCTCATACTACCCCGCCTCCTTACAACCCCACACCCATACTACCCTCCCTCCACCCCTCCCACCCCTCCCATACTACCCACCCCTCCCTCCCACCCTCCCATACCCACCCCTCCCCTACCCACCCTCCCATACCCACCCTCCCATACTGCCTCACCCTCCCCCCCATACTACCCCCTCCCTCCCACCCTCCCATACTACCCCCCCTCCCATACTACCCACCCTCCATGCTACCCCCTCCCACATGCTACCCACCCCTCCATGCTACCCACCTCCCATGCTACCCACCCCTCCCTTACTACCCACCTCCCTTACCCACCCTCCCCACACCCCTCCCCATACTACCCACCCCTCCCTTACCCACCCCTCACCTACCCACCCTCCCATACTACCCACCCCTCCCTGCTACCCACCCCTCCTCACACAGACCCAGCCCCACACAGCTTATCCCAGCAAAATGAGGGGCGAAAAATAGGTAAGCCTTTGTGTATTAGGGGAGACAGGTTTGGTGAGAGGGAGAGAAAGGGAAAGGGGGAAGGGGGGTGAATGAGGGAGAGAGTAAGGGAGAGAGATGGGGGTGAGATAGACGGGAAGAGTGAGTGAGTAAGGGAGAAAGGAAGAGAGTGAGAGAGAGAGAGAGGAGGATGATAGATAGGGAGAGAGGAGGAGAAAGACTGAGTGAGAGAGTGAAAGTGAGAGAGAGAGAGACAGAGGGACCGATCTATAAGCAGACTTCCTTCCAGCTTAATGACCAATTCTCATTTTCTCAATTCCAAGTTGGGACAAAGTCAGGCTAAGTCTTCGTGTATCGTCAATCTCAGTGAGACAAGTCGTGCCCAACTTAACCCTGGGCTCATCCTCTCTCTCTCTCTCTCTCAAAAACGTAATTATCTCAGCAATTATCCAAGTTCATTTATATTTTTGGGGTAACAGCTTAAGGAAATTTGCTAATTGTTACAGAGTCATTAACTATTATCTGTTTATAGTGTTGTTAAAGGCTTAAGACACATTACTGATAATAGACGAGCTAATTGTTGATGTTTTTATATAGTGGAGAGAGAGAGAGAGAGAGAGAGAGAGAGAGAGAGAGAGAGAGAGAGAGAGTAATTACTGTTCTGATAATTACTTTAATTATTCTTTTTTAAGGGGAGGAATGAGAAGAAAATTACTTAAAACAACGATTAAATATGTAAAGTTAATATGTTGTAATTAAGTATATATATTTTTCCACGACACACACACACACACACACACACACACACAGTAAGCGTCACCTGGTGTGTAATAAACCATAGTTATCGTGATATCAATACCCCCGACCAGTCTGTTCCTGGTACAACATTTATCACGTAAGCTTGTGTGATAATGTTGAAAATTGTTGTATATTTCGTGTGTGTGTGTGTGTGTGTGTGGAGAGAGAGAGAGAGAGAGAGAGAGAGAGAGAGAGAGAGTCCACCTATATCATCACGCTCTATCAACACACACACCTGACTATACCTGTACTCTATCTATCTATGCCAATTACCTGTATAATAATAATAATAACAACAATAATAACAAACACTAATAATAATAACAACATTAACAACAACGAAAACTAAACAATCATATTAAAATTCTCAATGAAACTAAAAAAAAAAAAAAAAAAAACTTACCTGAACACCATTGGTCACCTGTGCTTCGTGACCCACTACCATATATCAACACCTGTAAATAACTAACACCTTAACACGTGTACCTAACAAATCCATAATTTTTACCTGGATTCCTTAAAAAAACAAAACCCACAAAAACACGTATCTTGAACAAACAAACACACACATGTATATATTTAGAGCTGTATACATCACGTTGTTATATGTCGGGTAATAATAATAATAATAATAGAAGACTAGAATAAATTGTTCTTTTATGGATGTTTTTCATTTCATAGTGGACGAAGGAACACATTCTGGCAGGTTTTATTTGGAAACCATTTTGGTGAGTTTATGAAGGCCAGACACGGAAGGTTGGGCTGTAGATTACCTGGTGGTCTGGTTAGGTTACAGGTCACATTGGTTACAGGTCACACTGGCTATCGTTACAGGTCATACTAGCTATTGGTACAGGTCGCACAGGCTATTGTTACAAGTCATACTAGCTATTGGTACAGGTCATACTCGCTATTGGTACAGGTCGCACACGCTATTGTTACAGGTCATATGGGCTTCTTGTATTGTTGTAGAACCTATTAGAACAAGGGCGAATTAGCACCGAGGCCAATTACAACTAATACCCATTAATACTGGGAGCATAACGGTACTATAGCCTCTTAATGGTTAGATTAGGTGTTTGGGGGGCCTGTTAGGACTGGGGCCCGTTAGGACTGGGGCCCGTTAGGACTGGGGCCTGTTAGGACTGGGGCCTGTTAACACTGGGGCCTGTTAGGACTGGGGGGCCCATTTAATCCGTACACCGATACGTCGATTAAGCGGTTCGTGACGCAGCACAATTCTGGTTCAGGAGTTGAGGGAAAGGCAAACAAAAAATCGCTCAGTTATCCGATACTAAATCCGGTTTATATTTTGAGTCGATGGAGAGGAGCGTTAGTACTAGAGTTGGTAAGGGAGAAAGATAGGTGTGTTAACCGGTGTGACGAGACGAGACGAGGGTAATATCCGGTTAATGTAAACGTTGAAAAAAAGATGTACATCGATTAACCGGCAGCGAAAAGACACTATATTATAATTTATCTAAACCAGGTGAACTAATTAATGTATACAGGTGGACTATTTAAAACCGTGGCCTCGGATGATCAGATATTCATAAGTAACTAAATATTATCGGTCTTTTCTACCAAGTGACCTAAAATAATGATAATAATAAGTTGTGTCCTTTGAGTTAAACAATTGCTAATAATATAACCAGGTAGGTATGTAGGTATTTCAAAGGTACTAATTAACAATGTCAAATTAACATCTCTTTCAAGCAGGTAAGAACCAAAAATATAATACAAAATAAACCTGTGGAAGGAGTCATGAGAGCCTTGGTCCCGGATAATGAGGTATTGGGTTGGTCGGTTTATCTGGCAACACAGTCATTCCCTCCGCTAATTACTCTCCCCGCCCTCATTAGTCATGCATTCTCCTCCCTTGATGACGTCCAGTTTTATGTGACCCCAGAATTAACATTTGTGAGGGCCTCTCTGATTGGCTGGATGCTATAGAAGAAGAGCTCTTTGAGTGGTTAATAAGGGGGAGGTTCTTTTCTCTCATTGGTTAGGAGTTTTGCGTGGGGAGATTGTGAATTGTTTAAAAGTTTTCTGTCCTACACTCTGATTGGTGAACTCGATGTTAAGTTTTATAAGAATGTCTCTGATTGGGTGGTAGAGTAGACGATACCTTATTGGCTGGACGTTTTAGAAGGAGAGCTGTAAATGGCTGATGAGACAGAATAATTCTCATTGGATGTGAATTCTCGAGAGAAAATAATCTATAATGTGATTGGCTGAAGGATATACAAGGTTAATTATGATTGGTTAATATTAAAACATAATTTCACTGAATGAAGAATTTTAGAAGAGAATTAAGAAGTAATTTGATTGGCTGGAAGATATATATAAAACGAGTAATTACTGGTTATGAATACGTAGAAACATTAATTTCACAGGATGTACAATTGATGAGGATTAAAAATGCATTCTGATTGGCTGGAGATACTAGAAGATAAACTCTGATTGGTTAAACATCCCCGGGAAGAATCATATTCACTGAAAATTACGACTGACATAAAATTAAAAAAAAAGACGTTCTGATTAGCTAGAGGATCAGGAAGATGGAGTGTGATTGGTTAACACGGGCCAAATCATAGTGTTGCCGGAGTAAGTGAGGTGCCCCCCCCCCCCCTCAGGTAAAACACGGCTCCAGGCAGATTTAGGGGTCGCATTTTTTAAAACTTTTGCCTCGTTCCATCATCATAGATCAGTCTTAAGGCGTAAAAAAACAGCGGGTGACTGAGGTGATGGCTAATTTTACCCCTCTTCCCCCCCCTCCTTAAAGCCACCACCCCCATCTACTATCACCTACCCACTACCCCCTCCCCCCCCCCCTCTCCATCCCCCACCGTGTGTGGTCTCTGGGGGTGTGGTGGACTGGTGGTAGGGAAAGGGAGGGTGGTAGGGGATGGAGGAGTAGGGGGAGAGGGAGGGGGGTAATGGGAGAGGGAAGGGGGAAGCGGGTTAGGGAGGGGGAAGGGAGGAGAGGGATTGGGAGGGGGGGATATTGAAGACAGGTCGCCAGCTTTACTCAAGTGATATAAATCTTGAATGTTTTTATTTATTTCTGATGCTCTTTTGTTCCTTCATTATAAATTTTATAAGTTTTAGTAATTTTATTTATATTTTGGGTGTACTTATTGTTTTATTTGTCAGGTATTAAGGTAAATTCTCTCACGTGATCGTAATTGACATCAAGGTATTTAAATATTGTTTGTTTACTTAATACATCAGTGTTTCTGTGAGTCGAGGCTTCGGAACCAGTGCTCCAGCGTCCGGGACCACGGAACAACGGGCCCGTCCTGTAGGTTGGGGAGTCGAAATAAGTTTCCGGTGCCTGAACACACGAAGCATCGGAACAGATTCATTTCATTACTTCGAAATATTATGTTTGTAAAGTGATTCTCAACCGCTGGAAGAAGTTTGTTTCTAGGATTTGAAGCATTGAATCAAAAGCTGCAACAACCATGTCCACGATATGCAAAATTAAATGTTCACTTGTGTATATCGAAGCATCGGGAGCCAATATTTCAACACATAGGTTTGGGAAGCCCCTGAAACAACTTCATTTGAGTGTAAGTTAAAGTGACAAAACAACAACTCCCAACAGCCAAGTCCACGGGAGGAGGGGAACACGAGAGTTTCATATATGTGACTCGAAGCTTCGAAACAATCTCTCCAAACAAAACGAAACTGGTTTATCTGTATGAGTCGAAGCATCAAAACAAGTATTTCAACACCCCGAGGTTCGCCAGACACCGGAAACAGGTTCGTTTGGGTGAATCGTGGGCGTCGAGAGGGCGTGGAAGTGATAACCGGAAACCCAAGAGTGGAGCGTTGATGAAGCCCATTGTCGCCTTATTTGTGCCAGACTCTGCTTGGTGGCCACAGGGACACACACACACACGCACACACACACACACACACACACACACACACGCCTAGAAATGTCTCCGAGGCTCAACTTAAAAATTTATTAAAACTCAAGAAAAATCTATACGATCTTTTGCTGCAGATTTTGTGTGAAGTAAATAAAGTTGATGTGGAAAGACGTGAATGGTTGGTTTAACGATGTTCTGGGGACGGTTTTAGAGTTGGTTTATTTTGTTGGAGTATGTTAGACAGTTTTCGTGTGGTTTATATTGTTGGATAATGTTGGTTTGGTGATGTTGAACAGTGTTGGTATATGGCAGTGTTGGTTTAAATTAATAGATCAGAGAGTATTGGTTTAATTGAGTGAAAAATAATGGATTTTTTTACCTGTGAGGAAGATATATTGAGCTTGGTGATGAAGACGACTAAACGAAGGAAGTTGACTCATGGTTTTTATGAAGGGATTAATCTTGAAGCAGAAGTTAATGATCAGTGTTGGGGGAAAAGAGTTTGTTGGGGGTAAAAAAAAAGAGTTGTATTTTAGTTTGACTGGAGCCAATTTCTGTGGAGCTACTTAAGAGTGATTTAGATAACTGAGATGATTATCATAAGTGGGGAGAAATATAAACAAAGGGTAACAAATTTGATAGGTATAAGAAGGAAAGGGTTAATTAAGACAGGTATACGAAGAGAGAACGATAACTTAGACAGGTATAAAAAGTAAACAAAAGGTTGAAATATTAAGTTTGTTATTAGTGAAAAAATGCCTGACATTAGTAGAGAAATTTATCGTTGAAATACCTGGTTAGTGAAGGTAAATAAGTGCCGAAGGTCAGGTAATATTATAACCTGAAGATGATTA
Source organism: Homarus americanus (assembly GCF_018991925.1). Lineage (NCBI taxonomy): Eukaryota > Metazoa > Arthropoda > Malacostraca > Decapoda > Nephropidae > Homarus > Homarus americanus. The sequence goes on along the minus strand of NW_024741913.1, from coordinate 370,565 downwards.
AGTTTTACAGTGGTGAAAATAATAAAACGATGATGTTATTTTCAATGTGTGGGGGAACTAATCTGTCCAGGAAAGGATGGGAGAGGGGAGTGATGGGGTAGTGATAGGAGAAGGGATAGAGTGAGTGAGGGGAGTGATGGCATGAAGGGGGTAGGAGAGGGAATGGGTGTTTAAATGAGATTGAAGATTATGTGTGGCGTAAGATTCTGTGTAGCGGAAGATTAGCGGAAGGTGCTGTGTATAGCGGAAGATTAGCGGAAGGTGCTGTGTGTAGCGTAATGAGGGGGGGCAGGGCAGTACATACAGTGCCTCGCTTTACACCCTGGGGGCTCAACACACGCCATTACATTAGCTTATGAAAATATTTATTAAACTCCGCTCCATTACAAATGCTCTCGCTTGTGCGTGTGTATGTGTTAATGCTGTCTCGGGTTAATGCGATTATTGAGTGGCTCTCTTATAATCCCAGTGATAGCTTTACTGCTCGGCCTAACAGCGACCACATGTTGGCAACAGCTTAGCTACACACATACACACACACACACACAGACCGAGACAGACAGACACACCAGACACAGACAGACACATCTCAGTAGTGTAAAAATCAGCCTCACTGCTTGAAAAATCTCCCGGGGTGAGTCCAAGGCAAAGCAAGGCAGACTAACACAGGACTCTCAAAACTTTCATTACTCAACGCTGGAAACTTTTTACATCATCCTCCTGACAAACTTGGAGGGGACGGACGTAAGCACAGACAGACAGACAGACAGACAGACAGACACAGACAGACAAGGGTAAATCAATATGCTCTCTCCCTTCCTCCTCCCTTCACCCTTCCCCCGTCAACGTCTCCCTTCACCTGTCCCCCTCATCCTTCCCCTCCTCTCCCTTCCCTCATCACCCCGTCTTTCTCTTCACCTCCCCCCTTCCATTCCTCTTCTCTTTCCCGTCTCCTCCTCCCCCCTCCTTCCATCCCCTTCACCCCCATCACCCCTCACCCCATCACCCCATCACCCCTCACCCCATCATCCCCCATCACCCCCTATCACCCCCATACACATAGGGTCATAGTAAACACTCACCTCACCCCCTCTAACCCTGTCATCCTGACCCATTTCCCCCATCACTCATAACCAGATTTCAACAGATTCAAGAGTCATAAACTAGATTTTTTTAACCGATTTGCAGTCAGATTATTCCATCAGCTACTCGTTGTTACTATTTTAATTAAGATTTTAGACAAGTATTGTACAGGTTTTTTTTAGTTTTTTTTTTTTAGTTAATCTGCCGAGATCAACTAGTATGTTGAGGGGTTTGTAATTAACTCTCTCTCTCTCTCTCTCTCTCTCTCTCTCTCTCTCTCTCTCTCACAGGTAAGGGTAAAAGTGTGGTCATTAAGGAACAACAGGTAGCCACAGGTAAGGGTGTTGACGCGATACATCTCGATAAACTCTCACAGTAAATTGTTTGTTTGGGTTCATAGTTGGAGGTAAACACGAGGGATCAGGTTAAGGTAGAGTCATAACGTAATTTTGCCTCCATTTTGCCTCCCCTGCTGTTGGAGTATGAGCTTAGGTATTGTGACCCAGGTACTTACTTTACTTACAAACTTTACTTTTTATAAGTTTAGGGGAAAAATCACCATCGTCTTCAAAGGGTTAAACCATCGTCTTCAAAGGGTTAAACCATCGTCCTCAAAGGGTTAAACCATCGTTCACAAAGAGTTAAACCATCGTCCTCAAAGGGTTAAACCATCGTCCTCAAAGGGTTAAACCATCGTCGCCAAAGGGTAATATAGGTTTTTTTTACTCTTAGGTTTAAATATCTTAACTAAATAGCTATTATTGCCTTAGTGCCGTCAGTCAGTCAGTCACAGTCAGTCAGTCACTCACTCACTCAGTCAGTCAGTCAAGGTGATGTGTTTTTAAATACCAACTTAAGATAAAAAATTAAATTAAAAATAACAGCAAAAGTCTTATAGTAGAATTTTTTTTTTTGGTGGAGGGGGAATCTCAGGCAGGGGTGAGATAGTCCTCATCTGTGGAAGTGTTGAGTCTTCGTCTTCCTCCTCCTCCTCTTCCCTTCTTCTTCCTCCTCCTCTTCCCTTCTTCTTCTTCCTCCTCCTCTCTCTCATTTGCCCCTTCTTCCTTTCCCCTGCCTCCTCCCCCACCGCCTCCACCTCCTCTTCCCCCCGTCCTCCTCCTCCTCCCTCCTTCCTTCCTTTATCAACGCCATAAAGAGTGAAACTTGTGAGAGGATAACGAGCCGAGTCATTACACCTTTGTTCCACGCCACCACACTATCTCTCTAAATTTTCCCTCGCAAGTTAATGATTATTGGTACTTTTGGGCGCATTTCTGCCATTTGCCTAATGCCCTCCCCTCTCTCCCCCTACCCCTACCCCTCCCCTTCTCCCCCTACTCCCCCTACACCCTATACATTATCACTCCTCCTTTTCGTGTGCTCTTTGCTGCCCCCGTCTGGTGATCTTCTGCCAACAGGGACGTGGGTGGCTTGGCTTGATGGGTGATGGGAGAGGTAGGTAGGTAGGTGAGGGTGGGTGGGTGTGAGGTAGGTGAGGGTGGTTGGGTGGGTGGCATGGTGCTCTCAGCAATTCGACGAGTGGGTGGCTCAGCGAAGCGTGTCACACAACTACCGTCTGGATGAGGTGGTGTGTTTTGGCAGGGAGGAAGGCATCTGTTTCCTGGTGTGTGTGTGTGTGTGTGTGTGTGTGTGCAAAATATAACCAACCACTACCATTACATATAAATAAATTTCAACCCTATTCCTCCTATTACAAGAATTATTTTAACACGCCCTATTACAACACTATTTTAACATGTCCTATTTCAAGACTATGTTAAAAAGCCCTATTTTAAGAGGTATAATAACCAGCCTATTCCAAAAGTACACTGGGTTGCCCTATTCCACGAGTAAATTGCAGAGTAAATTGGTTCGTATGATTGAAATGTTGCATTCAGGAGATAATTCACCATGACAAATTGATATTGGAAATAAATCCGCGACCGTGAATGGCTCAGCTAATGTGACAGACAAAGGAAATAGATGAACAGACCGATACGACTCACAGTGAGGCGGGGGGTAATATATGTTATTTTATTTATTTATTTATATTTTATTTTTTAATGTGTATTTTTGTATGAGATGAAATTATAGTTAGATTTTTATTTAATTTTAATTTCTCAAACACACACACACACACACACACACACACAAATCTCTCGCAAAACAAAATATGTAAGGAAAAAATCCCAAGGAATAGAGTGATACTTAGAGAGAGAGAGAGAGAGAGAGAGAGAGAGAGGTGAACACGACTCTCAAGTGTGAGTTATATGAGACCGTCAAGCTTGAATCTTATCACTTAATAGCTACCTGCCTTGATGATGGGTGAGGGGGTGTGGTGAAATATGGATGAGGGAGTGGGGTGACGTGGATGAAGGGTGACGTAGGTGTGGATAATGGATGAGGGTGTGGGGCCAGGAGATGGGTGAGGTAGGTATGATTGATTGGTGAGATGGAATGTGGGTGAAATATGGATGAGGGAGTGGAGCCAGGAGATGGATGAGGTGGTGTGGAGTGCACCTCTATCTTGCCTTCACCCTCCATACTCCCCCCTTCCCATTCCACTCCCTTCCCACTCCCTCCCTCTCCCACTCCCTCCCCTCTCCCACTCTCCTCTCCCCATTCCTCCCCCATTTCCTCCCCGCAGAATATATGATAACTCTCCCTTCTTCATCTTGCCCCATTAACTTTCCATACGAGTTGTGATAACCTCTCCCTCTCCCTCCTCCTCCTCCTCCTCCCTCCTCCTCCTCCTCCCATTCTTCTTTCTCCCTTTCACTCTTTCTTCCGTCCTTCTTCCACTTTCTCTCCTCCAAGTCTTCATCATCCTCCTCCTCCTCCTCTTCATTCACCTTCTCAACCTTATATCCTCCTCCCCTCCTACCCACTCTTCCCATCCTTCCCTCTCACCCATCCTTCCTTCCTTCCTTCCTTCCTTCCTTCCTTCCCCCGTCTCCTCTATCTACGCCTCTACAGAAAAATATGATTAATTCGTAGGTTCAGGAGACCCAAGTGTCATTACCTTCTGCTGCGCCTCTTGCTGGATTTATCTACGATCCCCAGCAGGAGGCGATTCGTGCCAGGCCTAAGAGGCGCCATTGAGCTGATGACTACCATACCCGGGTTATATAGATGATGGTAGGGCGGGGGGTGTGGGTGGTGGGGCGGGGGTGGGGTAGGCGGGGGATGTGGGTGGGTGGGTAGTAGATAATGGTGGGTGGTTTGTAAGGGAGAGAGATGATGGGTGGTAAAGGGAAGGTGGGTGGGCGGGGGGTGTGGGTCGGGTGGGTGGGTGGGTGGGTGGGTGGTAGGTTCGTATGTGAGGGTAATGGGTGGGGGGTAGGAGGGAGGGATTATGGGTGGTAAGAGGGAGGAAGGAAGGGTAGTTAAGAGAGAGAGAGAGAGAGAGAGAGAGGTGTAGTGCCGTATCTCTCCACACTTGCGTGGTTATAAAGCGGATTTAAGTCGAGGGTGATTACCGGAGATTTAAAATGGGTGTCTGAGGGGGAGATTTAAAGAGGTGATTACAGGGGAGATTTAAGATGGTTGTTAAGGGGGTGATTACAAGGGATTTAAAACGAGGAAGGGAGAGGTTGTGTCTGAAAGGGATTTACCAGGGAGATTAAATGGGTGGATTTAGTTAGGTGATTAATGTGGGGTTTATCGAGGTAGTTGATATTGGTGGGGGGAAAGGGGGCTGTATGGAGGTGATTAGATGGGGATTTACCAAGATTGTTGAAAGGGATTAACTAAGGCGGTTGAACGGAGGGGGGATTAAGGGTGATTACAGGAAAATTGAAATGGATGTGAAGGGATTTACCGAGATAACATATGACTTTAAACATCATTCTCAGGGGATTTACCAAGGCGATTAAATAGGGAATAATGTGGTCGGAAATAGGCAAAGGTCGCACATAAATTGGGAAGAAAATTTTGATTTAAACTATTTAGACGTTGAGATGTGTTGAAATGGGTGAGGTTGGTTGAAATAGGGAAAGATGCAGAGAAGGTGAATTGGTTTGTCGAAATAGGTAGAAACTCATGGAAATTGGTAGAGACAGGCGGACAGACAGATAGATACAGAGACACACACACACACACACACACACACACACACACACACAAATAATGACAATGGGAGGTTACGTTCATTAAACTCTACATCAAAAATTATACCCAGAAAATAAGTATTTATTAATAGTAGACGCGACTAAATTACACCATAAAATTTAACTCTCTCGTCAAATGATTTTTTTTTCTGTTATTGACAAAAAAAAATGTGTATTGTAGCGATAAAACTATTGAATGATTTGTTCACATTTATCCTGTGTTAATTCACGGCTGCTTTGATGGCTGGTCAATGTGGCGTGTGTGTGTGAACCTGTGGTGTCTAGCTGTCTGTCTGTCTGTCTGTCTGTCTGTATCTCCTATCTATCTATCTATCTATCTATCTATCTATCTAGGCGGTTAAGTAACGTTATT
>NW_024741913.1:352500-360000 GCF_018991925.1 Homarus americanus | reverse complement strand
AACCTACTTGATGGAAGTTATTGATATAAGATGATGATAATTCTAAAGGTAGGAGGGGGTATGTTTGGCCTGGTCTTCCTTACGCCCACCTCTCCCCTCCCCTCTCTCTTCCCTTTCTCCCTCTCTCTTCCATTTCTCCCTCTCTTCTCTTTCTCCTCCCTCTTCTCTCCTTTCTCCCCTTTCCTCCCTCTCCTCTCTCCCCTTCCTCCCTTTTCTTCCTACCTCTCTTCTCTTCCCTTCCTACCTCTCTTCTCTCCCCTTTCCCTCCCTCCCTTTCCTTCCTTTCCTTCGTTAGCGGGGATTTGAAGCTTAAACCATTGGCTGGGTCGATGGGGTGGCAGTCTCCAGTTTCTCGTGTTAGCAATGTGAACCTGGAAATATATATACTGTGTATTTATATATATATCTATATATATCTATATATATCTATATATATATATATATATATATATATATATATATATATATATATATATATATATATATATATATATATATATATATATATATATATATATATATATTGATTTCTCTCTCTCTCTCTCTCTCTCTCTCTCTCTCTCTCTCTCTCTCTCCTTGCACAACATAACTTAAGGGCCGGGAATTAAATAGCACTTTGTCGTGGGTTGGTCGAGTGAGTCGAAAATAGCGTTTATGGCTCAGCAGACATGAATAACAAGGAGGGGAGGGAGGGACCATGTCTGACCACAAGGGGTATGGCTGTTTATGGCTTATCCTCCTCCTCCTCCTCCAACTCATTCTTCCTCCTCCACACTCTTATCGTCACCACCACACCACTGTCTTCACATCACACCATTGTCTTCACGCCACCACCACACCACTGCCTTCACGGCACACCACCACACCATCACACCTGTCTTCTTCACCACCACACCACTGTCTTCACACCACACCATTATCTTCACGCCACACCACACCATTATCTTCACGCCACACCACACCATTATCTTCACGCCACCTCTGTACACTCAACCGTACGTGACTGCAGAGATCAAAACACGAACAAGATTTCTGTGTTTGTCTACAACTGTACATCGACCAGCGGCAGCCAGGTGATGAACGGACTGGAGACACGGGCCTGCCAGGGCGAAGAGGAATTGGCGAGTTTTGGGCGAGGAGGAATTGGCGAGTTTTAGGCGAGGAGGAATTAGCGAGTTTTGGGCGAGGAGGAATTGGCGAGTTTTGGGCGAGGAGGAATTGGCGAGTTTTGGGCGAGGAGGAATTGACGAGTTTTGGGCGAGGAGGAATTGGCGAGTTTGAGCGACAAGGAATTGGCGAGTTTAGGTTGAGAGTTGGGCTACAAATCGGATAACTTGGGACAAGGATTGGCAAATCAAGAAGAGGGAGCCAGGAATTGGAGGGGATTAGACAAGGGTTCGACGTAACTTGGGTAAAGATTGGTCGAGGTTCCTGGGAAGACTTAAGTTAGGTGAAGGATTAGAGAAAGGATTAGACAAGTTCTGAGCAAGGATTAGGTAATAGAAGACCAGGTTAATACAGGGATTTGGATTAGCGTTTTATCTTTATGGATTGTGTATAATTTATATATATATATATCACTGATTTACACACTATAAATCATGCTGGTAATTACTTCTCTTTTATTTACAAACTGTATTGTGTATTTAATAACCACAAACCTCATATTTACAAGCAGTGAGTTCTTATAAGTAGTGTATATTCTGCATAATCTCCATGTATATTCTGTATAATCTCTATGTATTCTCTTTATATTCTGTATGTGTACTCGGTGCATGAGAAAGAGATCGGTATGCAAATGTCCGCAAAATTATGCGGATTGCAGTCACAAACTCTGCGAACAAATGCATGACGTATTGAGGTGTAGGGTGTGTTGTTGAGGTGTAGGGTGTGTTGTTGAGGTGTAGAGTGTGTTGTTGAGGTGTAGGGTGTGTTGTTGAGGTGTAGGGTGTGTTGTTGAGGTGTAGGGTGTGTTGTTGAGGTGTAGGGTGTGTTGTTGAGGTGTAGGGTGTGTTGTTGAGGTGTAGGGTGTGTTGTTGAGGTGTAGGGTGTGTTGTTGAGGTGTAGGGTGTGTTGTTGGGGTGTAGGGTGTTGTTGAGGTGTAGGGTGTGTTGTTGGAGGTGTGTAGGTGTGTTGTTGGAGGTGTAGGTGTGTTGTTGAGGTGTAGGGTGTGTTGTTGAGGTGTAGGGTGTGTTGTTGGAGGTGTAGGGTGTGTTGTTGAGGTGTAGGGTGTGTTGTTGAGGTAGGTGTGTTGTTGGAGGTGTAGGTGTAAGTGTTGTTGGAGGTGTGGGGTGTAAGGTTGAGGTGTAGGGTGTGTTGTTGAGGTATAGGTGTGTTGTTGAGGTGTAGGGGTAAGGTTAGAGGTGTAGAGTGTGTTGTTGAGGTGTAGGTGTGTTGTTGAGGTGTAGGGGTGTGTTGTTGAGGTGTAGGGTGTGTTGTTGAGGTGTAGTGTTATTGAGGTGTAGGTGTGTTGTTGAGGTGTAGGGGTGTGTTGTTGAGGTGTAGGGTGTGTTGTTGGAGGTGTAGAGTGTGTTGTCTATCGGCTGTATCAACCCCTGTGTGTGTGTGTGTGTAGTGTGTGTGTGTGTGTGTGGCCAGGCTCTCCTTCAGTGTCGGGTGATGTGTGCATGACCTATGAACAGGGGTTAGGTTAGGTTAGGTTAGGAAGCATGTGCATGACTTATGTGGTTAAATCTAGTGATAATATCAAATCGCATGCATGACTGTTCACTAAGACGCATGTGCATGGGTTTTACACAGAATGCACCAATATTGCCGGAACGCACGGGTATGAGGACGGGGGGGGGTTGGGTAATTGAATTAAATTGGTCATATCAAAACCCAAGTGCATGGCTGATGGTGCTGTACAATGCGTCGAACAGGAGTATCAAAACGCATGTGCATGACCGTGTGTATGTGTGGGTAGCAGTGTGTATGACCGTGTGTGTGTGTGGGGTAGCTGTGTGTATGTGACCGTGTGTATGTGTGGGTAGCTGTGTGCATGACTGTGTGTGTGGGTAGCTGTGTGTATGACTGTATGTATGTGGGTAGCTGTGTGCATGACTATGTATGTGTGGGTAGCTGTGTGCATGACTGTATGTGTGTGTGGGTAGCTGTGTGCATGACTGTATGTGTGTGTGGGTAGCTGTGTGCATGACCGTGTGAATGTATGAGGTAGTTGAACTCTCCGACAGTGTCAAAACGATCGATAGCGTAACGTGTTGCCAGACCACTACCCGCAAATGACACCACTATCACCATCCTTACCACCACTACCACCATCCTTACCACCACCACTACCACCATCCTTACCACCACCACTACCACCATCCTTACCACCACCACTACCACCATCCTACCACCAATTAATTATCACCATCCTACCACCACTACCACCATCATCCTTACCACCACCACTACCACCATCCTTACCACCAATTAATTAATACCATCCTTACCACCACTCACCACCATCCTACCACCACACGACCACCATCCCACCACCACCATTACCACCATCCTTACCAATTCACCACTATCACCATCCTTACCACCTTTCACTACCACCATCCCACTACACCACCACTACCACACCATCCCACACCACCACTACCACCATCCTACTCAATTCACCACTACTGTTCACATCCTACCACCACCACTACCACCATCCTTACCACCACCACTATCACCATCCTTACCACCACTACCACCATCCTTACCACCACCACTACCACCATCCTTACCACCACCACTATCACCATCCTTACCACCACTACCACCATCCTTACCACCACACTACCACCATCCTTACCACCACCATTACCACCATCCTTACTACCACTGTCACCATCACCACCACCATCACCAACATTTCACACGAACATACCAACAAAGTTTCATTTATTTTCACCGTTGTTATGTCCAGCTGTGGGCCTCTGCGACCCGGATATATAATACAATATCAGGTTACGTAAAACCAGTTCAACAGCCCTTACGTACGAGTATTATTCCTGTATTGGGAAGCTTGAATGATCCACAAGGGGTAAAAAAAGACGAATAATAATATTTGCATCAGAAAACACGCATTTAATCTTTCGTTCTCACATCAACAGCAAAAATGTGTCGAGATAATTCAGTAATGATGTCCATTTAATTACAAGGTTATGTAATCCTGAATTATATAGATTATTGAAAATATATTTAAAGTCAGGGTTATGTTGTTAATTAAAGGGTGTGTGTGTGTGTGTGTGTGTGTGTGTGTGTGTGTGTGTGTGTGTGTGTGTGTGTGTGTGTGTGTGTGTCAATTTTTTACCTTTGCTCCTGGAGGGGGAAGATATGTCGAAGGTCGGGAGGGAGATGTGTCGATACGCCCCCAGGGACAGCGGTATACCATCCAGGGTTAAAGTCATGATCAGAACACCTAACCTAACCTTATCTAACCTAGCCTAACCTAGCCTAACCTAACCTAACCTAACTACTGTACACACATATTCACACACTATTAACGTCTCCTGTACACACACATATTGACAGACAGACAGACAGACACACGAAGGCCAGAAATGATAGCTTAATATTTCATCAGTAATTTGATTCCTAGATTTATTTTTTGGGGTCAATCTCATAAAAGCAAACAAAAACTTTAAATGCTAACCACAAGCCTGGATCACCTCGTGCTACATGCTTCACCACCAACTACCTCATCATTGTCTTATAATCACGCCAACCAACATGACATTTTTCTCTTGAGTTTTATATATAAGAATTCTGACTAGGGAGAATATTTTAATGATATCGAAGTTTTTGTTTTTCAATTATAATAACGAATGAAAAATAATTATATAAGAAATCACGTTGGTGGTTAAATCTTATAATAATCATATCAACAATGTTTTATGGTTACCTGGTGGATATACCTTTAATTACAGCCTCCAGTCCACCTGTATTGTCAGTATAAGACCCCCCAGGTAGACTTAGCTGTCATAAGTAATTAAACCAGGTATTTTTAATTATATTCATTTTTAGCTCACACTGTTTTTTAATAACATTGGACACTGGTTCTATTGTCTTGAGGGTCCTTTACGGTGCGGCTCTGTGTGTGTGTGTGTGTGTGTGTGTGTGTGTGTGTGTGTGTGTGTGTGTTAGTTATACCTTCTGTACACAAATATGACCGGCACTGCACTAGATCGTCTTGCACATTCTCATCTGTAAAGTTAGGTACCCATTCACAGTTGGGTGAACTAAGGATACCGAATGGCTAATCCAGCGACCTTTAGGACAGTAGTTGAGTATTGTATCCACTCAGCCACCGCACCATGTTTTCAGTGAGGTAATCAGTAATTATATACAGAACCTTCCCTCACCATCTGTCAGTCCTCAACCCCCCTAGAGACACTGCCCGGGGTGATTGGTGGTGGCAGTTACTTCCTGACCCGCACCGTACTAACAGATATTAAGTTAAGTGAAGCAGTACAGAGGGAGGGAGAGGGTGAGGTGTAGGGTGGGGGGTAGGGGGAGGGGACGACAGTGAGAAGTTTTTAAAAGGTGTCATAAACAAGTTGCAAAATTGAAAGCATTGTGTTTCTTTTAGTGTGTGCGTGTGTGTGTGTGTGTGTGTGTGTGTGTGTGTGTCAATAGCTCCACACTTTTTTTTTCCTCTTATTGACCATAAACCTGTAAAGTAAGTCAACCCGGAACTATTTTTTGAAGTCACATTAACACACTGAGTCACACCATACACGGACCATGGATCGATCCCAGGTAGTTTAATATACATTTTTTTTTTTTTACTGATATGATTCTTAATGGAAATATAAGTGTAATGCCGACTATTACCACCAGTTTTTTACCTTAATTTTTGGCTGAGTCATCAAAACAATCAGGAACAAATTACTTTTAAGGGGAAAACATCTTGCGGTGTTTGTATGTTTGTGGGGTTATTTTGTGTGTGTGTGTTTTTTTTAGTGTTTGTGTATGGAGGTTTGTGTACGATAATGTAAATGATGTGTTATATATATATATCCGGGTTGTGATATCATAAGTAATGTGATTATGTCGTTTATATCCGGGTTGTATTAGTAATTATTAATAAACACACTGTACATATGTCTTAAAGGTACTGTCACTGTTACTAGTTTAAGACATCAAGGTTGTGGTTGTAAAGTAGGTGTTTGTTGTGGTTGTTGTTGTTGTACGGTTGAAATTGTGGTTGTTTTTGGTTGAAGTTTAATTTGCTTTGATGTGTTTGGTTAATATAGTACTTAGTGGGATAGGTGGTGAGGCTGCGGGTCGGGTCGGGTCGGGTCGGGTCGGGTCGGGTCGGGTACCACCACGACTTATACCGCCACATTCCCGGGACAAATTTTCACAGATTTGATTACTAAAAGTTAAAGCAGATCCAACAAACCTCAGATGAAAGTTGTCTTCTTGAAGCTTTTCCACCACCACTACCACCATTACCACCACCACCATTACCACCACACTACCACCGTACCACCACACTACCACCATTACCACCACCACTACCATTACACACCCCGCACCACCATTACCACCACCACCATTACCACCACACTACCACCATGCCACCACCACTACCACCATACCACCACTTCCACCATTACCACCACCACCATTACCACCACCATTACCACCACCACTACCACCATTATCACTACCACCATTACCACCACCACTACCACCCACCACCATTACCACCATTACCACCACCACCACCACCATTACCACCAACACCCGCGTACCTACCGTACCTCCACCACTTCACCATTACCACCACCACTGCGCAGTTCCTCCACCATGCCACCACCACCATTACCACCACCACCATTACCACCACCACTTCCACCATTACCACCACCACCAGTTCCTCCACCACTAATCCACGACTACTCCACCACCGCTCCTTCACCTCCCCCAACTTAAATTAATCTTACAAGTGTTGCAGCGACAACTTCTGGTTTTGCTTTTTAGTGTTTCGTTTTACATCTCCTCCTGTGCATAGGAATTCTGACTGACTGGTGAATAGAATGACTGACTGACTGACCAAAAGACTGATTGAGTGATTGACAGATTGACTGAAAATGGACTTAACAAACTCGTAGACTTAACAGACTAACTGACTCATTGACTAACTGGCTGACTGAGTGATAGACTGACTGACTCATTGACTGACTCATTAACCGAGTGATGAATAGACTGACTGACTCACTCACTCACTCACTCACTCATTGACTGACTGACTGACTGACCGAGTGATGAATAGACTGACTGACTGACTGACAGAGAAATGTTACACCAGCCAACGATAGATGGTTAAGAAGCCCTCAACATGCAGGTGCTGAAAACCCTCTTTATTACCTGTGTGTGTGTGTGTGTGTGTGTGTGTGTGTGTGTGTGTGTGTGTGTGTGTGTGTGTGTGTGTGTCTGAAAACTTAACTATATTACCTGTGTGTTATTATTGAAGCCTTTATATTACCT
>NW_024741913.1:315000-347500 GCF_018991925.1 Homarus americanus | reverse complement strand
GATGTTAGTATAGACCATCTTTGTCATATATTTTTTAAGGAGGAAAGGTCAGGAGGCAGGACGTGGAGCGGTGGTATATCAGAGTCACATACAGGTGTGGCTATGGTAATTACTGTACCTGTAACTACCTGGGAATTACTGTACCTGTATACCTGTAACTATCTGGTAATTGCTGTAACCTGTAACTACCTGGGATTTACTATACCTGCATTACTGTACCTGTGATCTGTACTGAGTTACCTGTCCTAACTTTACTAATTAGTCTCAATCAACTTCCCAACTTTACCTGTACTGATTCTCCCAGCGCAGGTGACTAAACTGAACTGCGTGTGATGTATCCAGGGGTTACAGACATTATGTATTGACGGATTTCAGACATTTATTCAGTGATTTCAGACATTCTGTAACGAGGTATTTCTGTATTGAGTGACCTTTTATGTAATCCCACTAATACACATGTAATTGAAAAAATAAATATCCCGTTTGTAATTGTAATTCAGAATATATCTGATTTTTCTGTAGAAACTCAGACACGAGGGAGTGAACTCTCTGATTGTGAATGATTGTTGGTCTGATGGTATCGACGGATCTGATCTAATCTTACTAATTCATCTGACTAAACTCTCTGATTGTACCTGTATTCTGATTGGGAGTGTAAATCGTTTCTCGTCTGATTATCCCGTTCACACACACACACACACACACACACACTTGAGCTTATGTCTTCATTCTAAGTGATTGGCTGATTCTGATTCTGATTGGTTGTATCTAGTGATCTGACATAATCTCACCTGTCACTCAGATTAAGCTTCCTGATTGTGAGTGTTTCTGATGGGTGGCGAGTGGGGAGTGGTGGCAGGCCGTGAGGGAAGTGAGTGGGGAGTGGTGGCAGGCCGTGAGGGAAGTGAGTGGGGAGTGGTGTGAGTGGTGGTAGACCGGGGGGAAGTGAGGGGAGGTTGGCAGGCCGTTGGGGGAAGTGAGGGGAGTGGTGGAGGGTGGCAGGCCGGGGGGAAAGTGAGTGGGGAGGGTGGCAGGCCTGGGGGGTAGTGAGTGGGGAGTGGGGTCACCTCACCTGTCCAGATAAGTCCCAGTTCAACAGTGCACCACGCAACAGGTAACTCGCGGCGGGGAATAATTTACTCGCGGGTATCCTGGGACCTCTGTGTGTGTGTGTGAGAGAGAGAGAAAGTATGTGAGAGTGTGTATGTATGTATGTATGTATGTGTGTGTGTGAGAGTGACCATGTGTGTGTTAAGTGAAGGTGACTGTTCCAACACAAGTTATGTAAAAAGACAGATGGTGTATGACTTTCTTTCGACACTTTTAGCCCCGCACTCTTAACGCTTCTTTGGCAGGTGTTAAATATTTCACTCTAGTAATTGGACGTCTGACATTTAGAGAGCAGAAGAAGAATGGATTTTGTTAATATATATATTTTTTTTTTTACTTTTAGTCGTAAATAGTTATTGGTAAAGTTATTTTATATTGTAGGTTTATTTTTGTTGTATTTCATTATAATTACGTGTATGATGATGATGAGAATGGAACTGATGGTAGTGGTGGTGGTGGTAGTAGTGAGTGTAGCTCGCTTTAAAAAAAAAAGTTATATTTGTTAGCTTTAGTTTTTTTCGTTTGCTTTAGTGTTTGTTTTTGTTTCTTTATTTGTTTTTGTATTTATTTGTTTTAGAAACCAAGCATCATGGGCAGACTAATTACAGGGGTATGTGCACCTGCGACCACCTCTATTTACCACTCGACACTCCACACTGTTATCCACTGACATAATAATTAACTCACTAATTACATATTAAACCCTAAGATAGATATTTAATACCTTAGAGGAGTAATGTTTATAATTTATGTGTGTTGAATATTGGTGGTAATTTGTAGGTCATTTTAATTTAAGCTTTCAACAGGTGATAATTAATTAATCTTGTTTATTTACCAACCACAGGTATCTGATTGAAGTAGATTATATGTATGTGTGTTTTGTTTGTTTGTTTGTGTATATAATGATGATGATGATGATGATAAACTATATGCTGTGTGTGTGTGTGTGTGTGTGTGTGTGTGTGTGTGTGTGTGTGTGTGTGTGTGTGTGTGCGTGCGTGTGTGTGTGCGTGCGTGCGGTAAGAAGCATTTAGTTCTGATATTTGTTGTCCTTTGATAATCTTAATAACAAAAAAAATTATTCCTTCTTTCCAGGTGTGTTGATTGACGTGCGTGGTGCTGCTTACCTGTACAGTGTGACCCCAGGTAATGTTTCAGTATGTGGGGGGCGAAGGGGGTTGTCTCCAGTTAAAAGAGTTCTCATTTTTCCAGTTAAAAGAGTTCTCATTTTTCTAGTTAAAGGAGTTCTCATTTTTCCCGTTAAAGGAGTTCTCACATCTCCAGTTGGGAGTGAACACCGGCCCCCACACCCAAGAGGATGCGTTGGTCAGGTTGGCTGTGGTGTTCTGGGGGAGGTTCATTAAAAAGTCAGAGTGTAGCACCTGGTGGACACCTGTGCCTACTTGGCTGATAGTAACGAAGGTTTAATTAGTAATATATCTAATTTAAGAGACGTTCTCTCTCTCTCTCTCTCTCTCTCTCTCTCTCTCTCTCTCTCTTTCTCTCTCTCACACATGAACAATAACAAACACACTAATTAATCACCAGGTGTACTTTCGGGATTTATAAACATTAATCTCCACACGTTAATTATGCCTCTGTAAATCCCCCCTGAGTTACCTGTACAAAATCACACACACACACACACACACACACATACACACACACACACTTTACAATTCATAACTCGATTTAATGTTACGGAATGCATAACTTTATGTATCTCGGATTAAGCGATGTATCCACTCAGCGATCCGGATTATGCTACCTGTTGAGGCGGTAATTAAACAGGTGTGTAGACAGGTAACCCTTACGTAATGGTGTTATTATCAGGTGCAAGAGGATACTTACTCCTCTGTTATGACGGAGACCAGAGGTATAGTGAGGGGTTATAGTGTATGTGGGGGAGGAGGGGGGGAAGTGGTGTTAGGTTAGGTTAGGTTAGGTTAGGTTATATATCAAGGTGATGTGCGTTACTATCTTTATCCCTTCATCCTCTCTCTTCCCTTGTGTCTCCTCTTTCTTTCCCCCCTCTCCCTCCCTCTCTCCCTCCCCCACGTATATGTCTGTCAGTCTGGCTCCCAACAATCGACCCGTAATGACATATTCAAGAGACAGTGGGGCGATAGGCTGTAGTGTTGCCAAGGTGTATCATATAGGTGTGCCCTCTCTTGTTCATCTTCTTCGTGTTTACGTTTACAATCCGCATTTTTTCTTATTAATTTTCTTCTCTTCTTCCTGCTCCCTATTCTTCTACACCTCCTCCTTCTTCTCAACCTCCTCTTCCTTCTCCTCCTCCTCGCTGGCCATTGTGGGAGGGTAGTGAGGAAAGGTAAAGAAGGGAAAGGGGAGGAGGGGAGCTATTTATTGTTGCCCAAACGTATATAATGAAAGCTTGATGGATGGTCTGACCTGCCGCTAGTGTACACCATCTCTCCCTTCCCTTCCCTCTTTCCGCCCTCCCTCCCTCCCTCCTCCGTCCTTCCTTCCTTCCTTCCATTCCTCCCTCACTTCTTCGCTCCCTCCTCTCTCTCTCTCCCCCTGCCTCCTCCTCTCTCCCTCCCTCCTCCTCCTCCTCCTCCCTCCTCCCTCCCTCCCTCCCTCCCTCCGCCTCTCTCTCCTCGGGTTATTATTTGTGTTCCCCGTGTCAAGGAGCGACTTAAGATATATGTTTACGTCTTGACTAACGGCGTGTCTGTCTGTCTGTCAAAGTGGAAGAGGAATATTTATGTTGTTTGTGTTGTTATTTCCGCGTCACCATACCGAGTTGTCTGTGTTGTTATGGGAAAAATAATCTGTCAAATGTCTAGAAAAAATTGTGAGTTCTACTGAATGTTGAAAGTGAAATCTAGATACTGGGATTACCTGAAGATTAACCATCCGGATGTTATGTTATGTTAGGTGACACCGTCGCGCGACACTAGGCGAGTCTCATCCCAGGGAAGCCGAGGGTTGTCATTACTGTTTTTTGCCGGAGATTGATGGTGGCAGTTGAGATATTACTGTTGTAAAGGGACGTAATGTGTTCAACATTAATAACTCGATAATTTACAATTCACGTTTTTTTCTAAAAGGAAATTTAGCAATTTTTCAAATATATATATATATATATATATATATATATATATATATATATATATATATATATATATATATATATATATATATATATATATATATATACTCATCCATTGTTCCATTTTCACAGTTATAAACCGTGGTACATCAGTGTATGGGTGAGGCAGGCAGCTGGGTGGTGATCGCTCACTAACACCATAATGGCTCCTCCATCCATCACTTTGCTGTTTCTTTTTAATTTAATCGTAACTTGTATATATGAGTGTATGTAGGCTGCGCTTGTTGGTGTTTGTGTGTGTGTGTGTCGGCACATACATACATACATCACAATGTGAGTCAATGTGCCGCACATACACTCCTGTGAGTCCATAGTGACACACTCGTTTATCAAGACGAGTCATGGCTGTCAATACACTTTGCTGTCTCCCTCCTCTTGTTATATTGACTCTCACAGTCCATCAATCGTCCTCATTAAAGTGTGAAATTATACAGTGACGTGGGTTGATAGTTGAAGGTAAATTATACAGTGACGTGGGTTGATAGTTGAAGGTAAATGATACAGTGACGTGGGTTGATAGTTGAAGGTAAATTATACAGTGACGTGGGTTGATAGTTGAAGGTAAATTATACAGTGACGTGGGTTGATAGTTGAAGGTAAATTATACAGTGACGTGGGTTGATAGTTGAAGGTAAATTATACAGTGACGTGGGTTGATAGTTGAAGGTAAATGATGCAGTGACGTGGGTTGATAGTTGAAGGTAAATGATGCAGTGACGTGGGTTGATAGTTGAAGGTAAATGATACAGTGACGTGGGTTAATAGTTGAAGGTAAATGATGCAGGACGTGGGGTTGATAGTTGAAGGTAAATGATGCAGTGACGTGGGGTTGATAGTTGAAGGTAAATTATACAGTGACGGGTTGATAGTTGGCTGCAAATTATACAGACGTGGGTTGATAGTTGAAGCTGCAACGATATGCGACGTGGGGTTGATAGTTGGCTGTACCATACAGTGACGTGGGTTGATAGTTGAAGGTAAATTATACAGTGACGTGGGGTTGATTATTAGCGTAAATGATACAGTGACGTGGGTTGATAGTTGAAGGTAAATGATGCAGTGACGTGGGTTGATAGTTGAAGGTAAATTATACAGTGACGTGGGTTGATAGTTGAAGGTAAATTATACAGTGACGTGGGTTGATAGTTGAAGGTAAATGATGCAGTTACGTGGGTTGATAGTTGAAGGTAAATGATACAGTGACGTGGGTTGATAGTTGAAGGTAAATGATGCAGTTACGTGGGTTGATAGTTGAAGGTAAATGATGCAGTTACGTGGGTTGATAGTTGAAGGTAAATTATACAGTGACGTGGGTTGATAGTTGAAGGTAAATTATACAGTGACGTGGGTTGATAGTTGAAGGTAAATTATACAGTGACGTGGGTTGATAGTTGAAGGTAAATTATACAGTGACGGGGTTGATAGCTAGTTGCAATTATACAGTGACGGGGTTGATAGTTGAAGGTAAATGATAGTGACGTGGGTTGATAGTTGAAGGTAAATTATACAGGACGGGGTTGATAGTTGAAGGTAAATTATACAGTGACGTGGGTTGATAGTTGAAGGTAAATTACACAGTGACGTGGGGTTGATAGTTGAAGGTAAATTATACAGTGACGGGTTGATAGTTGAAGGCAATTATACAGTGACGTGGGTTGATAGTTGAAGGTAAATTATACAGTGACGGGGGGTTGATAGTTGAAGGTAAATGATAGTGACGGGTTGATAGTTGAAGGTAAATTATACAGTGACGGGGTTGATAGTTGAAGGTAAATTATAATAGTGACGTGGGTTGATAGTTGAAGTAAATTATACAGTGACGGGTTGATAGTTGAAGCGTAAATTATACAGTGACGTGGGTTGATAGTTGAAGGTAACGATACAGTGACGTGGGTTGATAGCGTTGAAGGTAAATTATACAGTGACGTGGGGTTGATAGTTGAAAGGTAAATGTGATAGTGACGTGGGTTGATAGTTGAAGGTAAATGATACAGTGACGTGGGTTGATAGTTGAAGGTAAATGATACAGTGACGTGGGTCGATAGTTGAAGGTAAATGATACAGTGACGTGGGTTGATAGTTGAAGGTAAATTATACAGTGACGTGGGTTGATAGTTGAAGGTAAATGATAGTGACGTGGGTTGATAGTTGAAGGTAAATGATAGTGACGTGGGTTGATAGTTGAAGGTAAATGATAGTGACGTGGGTTGATAGTTGAAGGTAAATTATGTAAGTTGAAGCTTTTATGTAAGTACTGTAGTGTTGTGTACTGTTAACGTGTTTTGTCAAGACAAACTCATGTTAACGTAGAGAGCTGCTCTAGTACACTTCCCTGGGCAGTGTACAGTACAGGTACAAGGTGTTACAGGTGTACTGTACTTCAGCTCACATGATACAGTTGTGTACCGTACCGTGCCGTACTGTACGTCAGTGACAATAGACAAGACACTACAGTGTTGTGTCCCCGGACATATAGTGTTATATATATAGTAATATATTGCACCATACTTGGCTTTCCCCTGAACTACGACCAATAGAACTCAGTATATAATATTTTCCGTCATAATTCACTTGTATTCTTTTAACTAAATTACCTAAAGTACATTGTATTTTATCCTAAATAAATGAGTTTGTCATTATTATTATTTTTAACACTGTCCATCACTTGCCGGAGGTGTTATTAAACCTGATATATTCACAGTCATTGTACGACATATAATCATATAGCGACGGATGATGTCATAAATTATCTGTTATATTAATACACAAATGCTGTACCAAAGTTATTATTATCAGTAAGTGAAAAGACAACATCCAATGTGGCGGTCATTCCCAGTACAGTAATTCATTGCTGCTGTAAAATGGCCTCCATATATTACACTCAACAGCTAGTACAGTACAGTACAGTAAAGTATAGTACAATACATCCAGCGAATAGTTAAAGATATTCTCTTCTTGTCGGCGCGGTCAAAAAAACAAAAATAATAATAATAAAAAATAATAACTTGTGCGAAACATAATGACGCCACGAACGAAGGTGTTTGATAAAGGCCCGTGAAGCTTGCTGCTATTCACCAACCATATGGCAGTGAACTAATGTTATATTTGGAATGATATAACTAAATTAAATCAACCGGAATAGGTTAGTTAGGTTAGTTTTAGGGTGGTTAATCTTCAGGTAAAATAATTTGTGGTATGTAAGCTTCAGGTGATCCAAGTCTTCAAACTGACATATATTTTTTAATCATATATCAAGTAAATTTATGTGTCAAGGGAGAATGTTTACTTTAATGCCGAGGTATTTCTCTTACACGTCAAGGAATAATATATGCGAGCCAAGATATATCGTGAACTTTTAGAGTGATATATTGCTGTCATATATCAGGGTGTAATGTATGTTAAGGTGACACTCGACACCAGTGTACTGTGTGACTCCTCATACTTGGAGGAGTAGCGAACGGAGTGTTAGTGTGAGATACGAACCAGTGACCATTGGTGACGCTGGTGGGGGAGGAACACCCGGGCTAGCCAGTCACCTGCACCTTCACCCAAGCTCGGTATGTTACTATGTCCCTCGGGTGGGTGAGTCACTACCTCCCTGAGTCCCTCGAGTGTGAGTCACTGCCTCCCTCGGGTGGGTGGGTAACTCACTCCCTTCGTCAGGTGGGTATCGGCGCGGCAGGTGGTGACTTAGTCCTAAGTCTTAAGCTCGTCCCGCCTCACTACCAACAGCCAGGTATTAGCCAGGTGTTCCAGGTGTGTGCCCTGAGCCTGGGTGACGCGGCGCTCGTTAACCACCGCCGTCAGGTATATGAGGTGAAGTTATTGACGTCCTCGGTGAATAATCCAACAGCCTAAAGTATTAAATGAGGCCTCGGCTGGTTGACGGTGTTTGGTATTGAACGCTGAGTGAATGGTGGGCCTTAATAGTCCAGCCCAGCCACCCGTTGTTTGTATACTGTGATGGAGGCGACTGTGGCTTAGCTGCCCTGAGCTCTCATAACCTGACGGTGAACGTATAGGGCGGCGGGCTTATGTAAGGTTGTCGACTCGAGGTCTATTATTAATTATGTTTATCAGTCAGCGAAGGTACTTATTTGGCACTGTTGAATAAGGTGCTCGTGTATCTCAGCAGGTGAAGGTTCCTGTATAGGTTAGCCCACGAGGCAGCCAACTCGCCTTCCAGACCGCTCTAGCTAGGTGAAGGGGAGGGAGGGGGCGGGGGGAAGGTAAGTGTCAGGGGATGGTTCACTGGCTCATCTAATATCACCTCCTTGCCATAAGAACAAGACCTCCACCTCCTCCTCCTCCTCTTCCAATGAATACCCAAACTAATCCCACACATGAGGGTAGACACTGAAGCAGAAGAACCTCGCGTCTCTCTCATCACAATATCACAAGTGATTCTTTCTCTCGTATTTGTTCCGTGAATCCCATCAGTGTTGGACCGAGGAGGGGAGAGGGAGGGAGGGAGAGGGACCGAGTAGGGAGAGAAGGCAAGGAGGCAGGGAGGGAGGGAGAGAAGGGGGGAATTTAGATTGTCAATTTCGATTTATGGTTCGCAGTTCAATCAGTGTGTTTACCCAGGATACCGAGCCAATAACTAAGGCGGAGTTAAAGAAAAAAGAAGAAAATATGCCGAGATATGTAGGAGAGGGAGGGGTGGGGGTACACACACACACACACACACACACACACACACATACACACAGTTTTTATCTTCAAGCTTTATAAAAGATAATAAATCACATACGCCGAAGGATAATCTCAGTGCAGTGTCTCACCATTGGGAGTAAATTTCGCCGTTCGGGAGATGTATTTTTACTATTAGTCAACGATAGACAGATAGCCTATATTGCTTCAATGGGCCTCTGTCTGTCTTGTAGTCTGTGTCGCTCCGTCCAAAGAGACAGTAGTAGGGTGACGTGCAGTTGCCGACGAGGGTGAGGTCTGGTCCTTAGGTTACCATTTTGTGAAGGTACCACTGGCTGGAGGTACCAGTGTCAGGGTACCACTATACTAAGTAAGGAAACACAACAGAGAAGGTGACATAGAGAGAGAGAGAGAGAGAGAGAGAGAGAGAGAGAGAGAGAGAGAGAGAGAGAGAGAGAGAGAGAGAGAGAGAGAGAGAGAGAGAGAGAGAGAGAGAGAGAGACATTACCACCCTTCACAGGCCACGACACACACACAGACAAAACAACACCCTATATATTTTTCTCCCCTATACACTTTTAATTAAATCAATATTAACTCTGGCCCAAGGAAGGAAAATATCTCCGACCCACCAATTAATAGGAGAAATATGTGAGGCTCCTTCACCCGATATTACACAAGAATAGTTATATTTTTCCCCTTTATTATATCGGGAAACTCCTTGTATTATTATGTGGTGGTGTATGGGTGCCTTTATACACATGTATGTACGTTTTTATATACACACATGATCACTTTTTGTACAGGCACATGTGTACAGTACACTCTTACACACACACACACGGCACTATATCTCCTCGTGTCTCTAATATTGCTGTACGGAGTTTGTTATTTATGTTGATACAGGAGACAAAAATATGTATAGTGTGTTAATATTGTGTGCTGCCTTATTGTTATTGCTTACTACTACTACACATCTTCACTACTACCACGGGACTACTTTTTTTTTTTAACGTGGCCTCCAGCCTCCCCCAATAGCCACACCTTCGCCACCATTTATTTACCTTAATATTAAATATCCTAATACATAAGCAACTATCCTATCTGTGTTAAATTAGTTGAGCCGCAGATCCATGCGGCATTCGGTGACTGTAGCCTCATAGTCGATATGTGCAGCAGTTGTCGGAGTAGGGGCAGAAGCTCTCGTTCCCCTGAGGCAGAGCAAAGCCGACCGAAGGAGAGAGAAGGACAGTCGACATCTCATCCAGGCTGTGACGTAACTTCTGGGCTGCTGCTTCTGTTCGGAGATCAGCTCCGCGAGTCTGGCGTAGAAACATCTTGCACTTGGGCCCATCCCACCAGAGGTTGTGAACACTAGAGGAGTGAAGCTGCCTTGATCAACATTTCGAATTCTCTCCCCATATGCCCTTCTCTTGTCGTTCTCGTTCCTCCTATGCGCAGCATCGAGAGCTAGGTTACGGTGACAAACGGCCATGGGATCAAAAATCCTGATGTCGAAGAAAGCTCGCTGTCCCCGCGTCCAGAATCCTCGAGCACTGACGTCCACACGGGCTTCGTTAGATGTGTTTGAAGTCCTGTGTTGGAGGATCTCGCCATCCAGTGGAAGGAGGGTCGGTTCTACCATGACGTCCCGGCAGGTTTCCTTCAAAGACATTTGCTGTGAGATCCCTTACCTCGTCATGCCCTCATGCATATGAAGCCCCTTCTTGCAAACCATGGCGTGATCGCCATCAGAATAGCCAATATCGCATTGGGAGTGGCACATCTACTGCCAACCGCATCTTAGAGCAATGGCATCTGTAAATTCTTGTTTGTTAAGGCTGAAACCATTTGCCCTTATCGGTAACGTAGTTAACCAGTTCGAGGCGCCCACCTCCTGCGCTATAGCTACTTTTTTTTGTCAAATTTTCTGGAACCTGCAGCAATAGTTGCTGCAACATGTCATTTTGGCAGTGCTGCCGATCTGTTGTAATGGATCTACGGATCTTATTAACTTCGCTGGTGTCCACTTCCCCACTACTACTACTACTACTACTGCTGCGACTACTATATTATTATTATTATTATTATTATTATTATTATTATTATTATTATTATTATTATTATTATTATTATTATTATTATTATTATTATTATTATTATTATTATTATTTGTAAGTTCTCCGTAAAAGGTCACAGAACCTAACCTAACCTACCCTACCCTAACCTTTGACCTTTGACCTTGTGACACCATGACCTCATGGCTGTGATCACCATTGACTGACCACTTACACCGTAATGGCGGGAAATTGTTCATGGCCAGTCAGTAAGTGGCTGACTGTGACCCCCAATAACCGTGGAACAATAACGACGATAATAGTCATACGATAACCAGGATAACGTGGAACAATAAGTGGAACAAGTAATACGTCATAGGAGAAAATTTACCTGCCTTTGAATACGATAACCAACAATAACTCACATAACAATACAAGAATAAACTAATGTACGGCAATAGCTGCAACAAGGAGCGAAAACGACGATAACTCTGATACGGTCAAACAATGGCACGACGCTGCACGACATTCTTAAGAGAAGTTGTACGATAGCGACGTAAACACTGCACAATGATCGTAACACTAAAAACATATCGAGGCTTTTGGCTGACTTAGTACGATAATTCCTGAATGATGGAAGGCAGTATTGTTGACAGTATTCGTTTAATAGTTTTCTCACAGTGTGGTATAATGTGTTATAGTGTTATAATGTGGTATAGTGTTTTATAGTGCCATAGTGTCGTAGAATGATGGTGATATATCGTGATGCGAATATTAAAGTATAGCCAACAGGACAAACAAAAAACAATCCAAAATATTTCCCTTCTGGTTCGTGGGCAGCTCCTCTGTACACCTCCGTCTACCTGCTGGGAAATTAGATGCACTTCACTCCCTCGTTCCCGGGACACTGTGATAGGGTAACGTGAGCCTTTTGTCCAGGTTGTGTCATAAAGAAACTCTCGCTACCTTCTCCAGCATCCTCCACCTCCTCCTCCGACACCCCCCCCCCTCCTCAACACCTACTCCTCCAACACCCCCCCTCCATGGGAAGAATCCACCACGTATCTTGGTTTTAAGAAATTCTCTTTTCATGTTGGGAATTCACCTCGGTAGTTTTCTGTAAAAGCTAGCGGCTGAAAAATATCCTAATCTTCTTCACAGTTTTCTTTTGTTGTCAAGAATGTGTTGATGTGACGTAGCTGTTGTGTTGATGTGATGTAGCTGTTGTGTTGATGTGATGTAGCTGTTGTGTTGATGTGATGTAGCTGTTGTGTTGATGTGATGTAGCTGTTGTGTTGATGTGATGTAGCTGTTGTGTTGATGTGATGCAGCTGTTGTGGTGAGTCGGGGTATGTGTGTGGTGATGGTCGCTTGTAGGTAACAGTACATTTGTTGCTGCCGCACTATATATTTTACGTTTCTCCCACTATATATATTGTATCTTTTAGTTGATTTTCATTAATTATTTAGGTTTCAGGGTACGAGGTTAGGTCAGGTTTGGTTGGCTGGGTTGGATTGGGCTGGGCTAGGTTGGGTTGGGTTTGGTTTGGAGTGTCAACAATTCACACGACTGTACACCTTTACCTGGCGGCCTCAGAGCACACCTGTGGGACTCGTTTCAGCTCCGACTGGTATTGGCGGCTTAATGGCGTCAGTACTACCATGAGACGACCAGACCAATGATGTTAAGCGCCATTGACTTTAATTACTACTCTAAATAATTACTAACAAGAGTTATTACTGTGTGTGTTTACTTGTTTGCTTTAAGAGAGAGAGAGAGAGAGAGAGAGAGAGAGAGAGAGAGAGAGATTGTAGGGTGGTGGACAGGTAAATACTTTAATTAGTCACTACTACAGGTACTGGTATTTCATGGATTAATCCCACCTCCACCACCACCATTGGCAGTAACGAAGATGCCACCACAATAATACCACATCCTCACCTGGAGAATTAATGTAACCTTGGATAATTATTTACCTGTATTTTAATTAAGTTTTGATGACGTAAACACCATCTGCGTGGAAGGGAAAAGTTTACACCTGTGTCGTGTTGTTGCCGGAACCTAGCCTGAGAGTGTGTTGATCTCAGGCCTCTGTTGTAAAATATATTCTCTCTCTCTCTCTCTCTCTCTCTCTCTCTCTCTCTCTCTCTCTCTCTCTCTCTCTCTCTCTCTCTCTCTCTCTCTCCCAAGATGGATACCCGCTGTATATCAAGACACAGACCTTTTTTCTTCAATGGATCGCTTTGTGTTGCCTGGTGTATAATTACCGTGCGGGTGTGGCTATAGAGGGATTTACTGTACCACCTAAAGCCTCCAGTGATGGATTAATGGGCCGCTGGTATATCGTTCTTCACCTATAACTCACCTGCGATTTACCTGTGATTCATCTGTAACTCACCTGCGATTCACCTGTGACTCATTTGTAACTTATCTGTAACTCACCTGTGACTCATCTGGAACTCACCTGTGACTCACCTGGCGGGGGTAAATAAGGATAAATTGAGATATATAAAAGTTGTTTTGTAAATAATGAAAACGATGTATGGGGTGTGGGATATAGGGGTGGGGTGGGGTGGTATAGTGTAGGGGTGGGTTGTGGGTGTAAGGGTAGGGTGTAGGTAACGTAGTGGGCTCTCCTTCTCACAACATTGTCCTGTGGATATCGATGACCAGGAGAAGCCCGGGGCGACCCTTACCCATTGTGAGGCAACACTGACGAAGAGCTTCCACTACCTCACTACACGCCAGGGATAGTCGGGAGGCGGAGGGAAGAAGACGAAGGAGGAGGAGGAGGAGGAGGAGGTTATGGAAGGTGAAGGGTGGTGGGGGAAGGATGGTGGGGGAAGGTTGGTGGAGGAAGGATGGTGTGGATGGAGAGGGAGGACGAACGAAGTAGGAAGAGGATGTGGAGGGTGAGGGAAGGATAGTGTGGAAGGAGGAAGGAAGGAAGGATGGAAGGGACGGAAGGGAAGGAAGAGGGAGTGAGTGATGGGAGATAGTTATGTCACTCTGACGAAGAGCTACAACTGTCTGTGTTTACTAGTTTGTCTTATGAGGGCGTGAGAGAGAGTGGGACACAACACTACTTCAGTACATGGCTGAGTTAAGTCTCCTGAGGGCGTGAGGGCGTGTTGGGAGCTGGAGAGTGAGGGTGTGTGGAAGGGCGGAGAGTGAGGGTGTGTGGAAGGGCGGAGAGTGAGGGTGTATGGGAGGGTGGGGAGGAGGGTGAGGAGGGAGGGGAGGTGAGGGTGTGGGGGGGTGGGGAGAGGTGAGGGTGTGTGGGAGGGTGGGGGAGAGAGTGAGGGTGTGTGGGGGAGGGTGAGGGAGGTGAGGGTGTGTGTGGGGAAGGTGGGGGAGAGAGGGATGGGGTGTGTGGGAGGGTGGGGAGAGAGTGGAGGGGTGTGTGGGAAGGTGGGGGAGGAGTGGTAGCAGGGGTGGTGGGGAGAGAGGGGTGTGGGGGAGGGTGAGAGAGGGTGTGTGTGTGGGGACAAGGTGATGTAGACTGTCTCTCCTCACCAGTCATGTATCTTCTGGTTAACTTTATGACAGATTCCCAGCTTGTCTATAGGTCAGGGATAGGTTTATGGTGTGAGGAGGATGGGTTTATGGGGTGGGGATAGGTTTATGGGTGAGGGGATGGGTTTATGGTGGGAGGGAGGATGGGTTTATGGTGTGAGGAGGATGGGTATGGGTGAGGAGGATGGGTTTTTGGAGGAGGGTGAGGAGGAGGGTTTATGGGTGAGGAGGATGGGTTTATGGGGTGAGGAGGAGGGGTTTATGGTGTGAGGGAGGATGGGTTTATGGGGTGAGGGAGGAGGGTTTATGGTGTGAGGGGGATAGGTTTATGGGGTGAGGGAGGAGGAGTTAGGACAGGGGGCACTAATGGGGAGGAAAAGTGGTTGGGGGGGGAGGAAGTGATGGGGCAGGTGTATAATTAAGAGGCGTGACGGGAGGAGAGAGAAGACGTGAGAGGGAGGAGGAGGGCGAGAGAGGGAGAGAAATCCATAAGTCATATCTCTTCTCCCTTTTGTCACCCAACACACACTCTGGTCAGCCTTAATAAACGTTTCGTCATCAAATATCTAAAACGTTTCCAATCATCACGAACGTCCCCCCCCCCGACCCTCCCGTGTGTGTTACCATGTTGAGGTGTAAAACAAGGGTGAAAACCAACCAACAATACAATATTTCATGTGTTGGATGAATTACTATAGGTTTGACAGAGAGCTGCCAGGTAATTAGTCAAACACCTTGTTAGCTCTCGGCGCACTGTTTGTTTATGTCTCTTGGATTGGTGCTGCCCCCCCCCATAGCCCCCTTCTGCCCCCTCCCCATAGCCCCCTTCTGCTGCCCCCTTAGCAGTGCCAGTACAGAGTGATAACAGTATTTATCGTCTCGTTCTTGTTCTTCTTCTTCCTCCTCCTCCTCCTCCTCCTCCTCCTCCTCCTCCTCCTCCTCCTCCTCCTCTTCCTCCTCCTCCTCCTCCTCCTCCTCCTCTCCTCCTCCTCCCTCCTCCTCCTCCTCCTCCTCCTCCTCTACATTGTTCACTTGCTTGGGTCAGTGAACTTGTTAATCCCAGACAGTCACACGCATTCTTGGCCGACTTGTGAAACTGTTAATGCTGAGACGTAGGAGCCTGGGCGATACTGCAGGGTTTCATTCCTGCCTTCATTCCTGCTTCCATTACTTCTTTCATTCCTGCCTTCATTCCTACTTCCATTACTTCTTTCATTCCTGCCTTCATTCCTACTTCCATTACTTCTTTCATTCCTGCCTTCATTCCTGCTTCCATTACTTCTTTCATTCCTGTTTTCATTAGTTTTTATTCCTCCTTTCATTTCTGTTTTCATTCCTGCTTTCGTTATTGCTTTCATTCCTACTTTCATTTGTGCTTTAATTCCTGATTTCACTACTGCTTTCATTCCTGTTATCATTTTTGCATTCCTGCTTTTATTATTTCAGCCCTTCCTCCTTCCCTCCCTTTGAACTGTTCTGCCAGACGAATTGTACCCGGAAGTGTACAATAATAATAATGGTGACACTGCTGCTCCTTCCTTCCTTCCTTCCTTCCTTCCTTCCTGTATACTTAGCTATCAATCTGCCTTTCTTCCCCACTAACTTCCAATCTAATCCATCCATCCATCCATCCATCCATCCATCCCATCCATCCATCCATTCATCCATCCATCCATCCATCCATCCATCCATCCATCCATCCATCCATCCATCCATCTCCTCATCCACTCCCTCAACGAACCAGAATTAATCGCTCCATCAAGATAATATTCATAGAGTTAATCTTCTCATATAAATATTCAGAAAGACTTGAATATCAGCTCTGAATATCCAACCCGCACCTCACCTCACCGCACCTCACCTCACCGCACCTCACCTCACCTCACCGCACCTCCTCACCTCACCACCTCCACTGCACCTCACCTCCCACTGCACCTCCTCCCACCGCACCTCTACACCTCACCTCTGCCCCACCTCCTTACCGCACCTCACCTCACCGCACCTCCACCGCACCTCACCACCTCCCTCCCCACCCCTAACCCGTTTATGTGTTCTTGATATGTAATTTTCTCTCTAGTTATGTAAGTTATATTTTGTTTATACTGTATGTGTTTGTTTGTGTGTGTTTGTTTGTATGTGTTTGTTTGTGGGTGTTTGTTTGTTTTTATTTAGGAGTACGAGTGTTTATCAGTATATTTCCTTATTTGTTTGGAGCCAGGGACACAGGTAGGTAACACAGGTAGCAACACAAGATACACACACAGGTAGCAACACAAGATACAGGTAGAAACACAACACACACAGGTAGCAACACAACACACAGGTATGCAACACAAGACACACACACAGGTAGCAACACAAGATACACACACAGGTAGCAACACAAGATACACACAGGTAGCAACACAAGACACAGGTAGCAACACAAGATACACACACAGGTAGCAACACAAGATACACACACACAGGTAGCAACACAAGACACAGGTAGCAACACAAGATAATAATACACAGGTAGCAACACAAGACACACACACAGGTAGCAACACAAGATAATACACAGGTAGCAACACAAGACACAGGTAGCAACACAAGATACACACACAGGTAGCAACACAAGATACACACACAGGTAGCAACACAAGACACAGGTAGCAACACAAGACACACACACAGGTAGCAACACAAGATACACACACAGGTAGCAACACAAGACACAGGTAGCAACACAAGATACACACACAGGTAGCAACACAAGACACACACAGGTAGCAAACACAAGACACACACAGTAGCAACACAAGACACACACACAGGTAGCAACACAAGACACACACACAGGTAGCAACACAAGATACACACACAGGTAGCAACACAAGACACAGGTAGCAACACAAGACACACACACAGGTAGCAACACAAGATACACACACAGGTAGCAACATGCCACAGGTAGTAACACAAGATACACACAGGTAGCAACACAAGATACACACACAGGTAGCAACACAAGACACAGGTAGCAAACACAAGACACACACACAGGTAGCAACACAAGACACACACACAGGTAGCAACAACACAAGATACAATAATAATACAAGTAGCAACACAAGACACAGGTAGCAACACAAGACACACACACAGGTAGCAACACAAGATACACACACAGGTAGCAACACAAGATACACACACAGGTAGCAACACAAGACACAGGTAGCAACACAAGATACAATAATAATAGGTATAAACACAAGATACACACACAGGCAACACAAGACATTGTAGCAACACAAGACACACACACAGGTAGCAACACAAGATACAATAATAATGGACAGGTAGCAACACAAGACACAGGTAGCAACACAAGACACACACACACAGGTAGCAACACAAGATACACACAGGTAAAATTACAAGACACAGGTAGCAAACACAAGACACACACAGGTAGCAACACAAGATACACAATATTGCAGCGCAACACAAGACACAGGTAGCAACACACAAGACACACACACAGGTAGCAACACAAGATACACACACAGGTAGCAACAAAGACACAGGTAGCAACACAAGACACACACACAGGTAGCAACACAAGATACACACAGGTAGCAACACAAGATACACACACAGGTAGCAACACAAGACACAGGTAACACAAGACATAATAATAGGTAGCAACACAAGATACACACATGGTAGACAAGACAACAGGTAGCAACACAAGACACACACACAGGTAGGCAACACAAGATACAATAATACAGGTAGCAACATATAGGTAGCAACACAAGACACAGGTAGCAACACAAGATACACAATAATAAGTAGCAACAACACAAGATACACACAGGTAGCAACACAAGATACTACCACAGGTAGCAACACAAGACACACACACAGGTAGCAACACAAGATACACACAGGTAGCAACACAAGATACACACACAGGTAGCAACACAAGATACACACACAGGTAGCAACACAAGACACAGGTAGCAACACAAGACACACACACAGGTAGCAACACAAGACACACACAGGTAGCAACACAAGACACACACACAGGTAGCAACACAAGACACAGGTAGCAACAAGATACACACACACAGGTAGCAACACAAGACACACACACAGGTAGCAACACAAGATACACACACAGGTAGCAACACAAGACACAGGTAGTACAAGATACACACACAGGTAGCAACACAAGATACACACAGGTAGCAACACAAGACACAGGTAGCAACACAAGACACACACAGGTAGCAACACAAGATACAATACACACAGGTAGCAACACAAGATACACACACAGGTAGCAACACAATACACACACACAGTAGCAACACAAGACACAGGTAGCAACACAAGATACACACACAGGTAGCAACACAAGATACACACACAGGTAGCAACACAAGACACAGGTAGCAACACAAGACACACACACAGGTAGCAACACAAGATACACACACAGGTAGCAACACAAGACACAGGTAGCAACACAAGATACACACACAGGTAGCAACACAAGATACACACACAGGTAGCAACACAAGATACACACACAGGTAGCAACACAAGACACACACAGTAGCAACACAAGATACACACACAGGTAGCAACACAAGATACACACACAGGTAGCAACACAACATTGCGGTAGCAACACAAGATACAATAATAGGTAGCAACACAAGACACACAATAGTAACAACACAAGACACACACACAGTGTAGCAACACAACACACACACAGGTAACAACACACAACACACACAGGTAGCAACACACAAGATACAGAAACACAAGACACATTGTAGGCCACTGCTCCTCTCTCCCAGACACTCGACGCTGAAAGGGTTGAATAGGTAAGAGACGATGTAATTGCGGAAAATGTTGGTGTGTGTTGGAGTGGCAGAGTGTGGTGGAGAGACTCATAAAGGCTCAAGCGGTGGTGACAACAAGAGTAGGTGAGGAGGGGGGAGAGTGGGGAGGTGAGATGTGTGTGTGGGAGGGAGGCAGGGGTGAGGTGGGGAGAGGGGAGGTAAGGTGGGGAGAGGGAGGTGAGATGTGTGTGGAGGGGAGGTGGGGAAGCAAGGTGGGGGAGAGGGGAGGTGAGATGTGCGTGGAGGGGGAGTGTGGGAAGTAAGGTGGGAGAGGGAGGTAAGATGTGTGTGTGTTAGGAGAGTGGACGTAAAGCCCGAGGTGTGTGTGTGTGTGTGTGTGTGTGTGTGTGTGTGTGTGTGTGTGTGTGTGTGTGTTTTACTCGAGTCATAAACTTACACTTAGTGGAAAGTTTTAGAACATCAAATATGACGACGCTAGACTGTCGACCAGGTATTGGGAATTACTGTAAGTTTTTATAGTTTGATGTGTTTATTTTTGTCGTGTGTGTGTGTGTGTGTGTGTGTGTGCGTGTGCGCCTTGAGAATCTATCCCACAGTTGCCTCCTATGAATCTCCCTCTCACCCTCTCTCCCTACCTTACATCTCCTCCTCCCTCACCTCTCCCTACCCTCCCTACCTCCCTGCACAGATTGCTTCATCAGATGTGATAACCCATTGACTGTGTTGCATCCAGACACCTGTTGAAGCTGAGAGGTCGCAATCTAGCCTTACCTCAGAACACGCCTCCCTCCCTCCCTCCCTCCCTCCCTCCTTCCCTCCCTCCCTCCCTCCTTCCCTCCTCCTCCCTCCTCCCTCCCTCCCTCCCTCCCTCCCTCTAGGTAGCAACACAGTCGACAATGTAACGACTCACCTTTAACTCATTTTACCTGTTGATTAATTAATATTTTAACTATACCTGCGGTGTTATGTGTGTGTGTGTGTGTGTGTGTGAACGTGTGTTTATCTATCTGTGTGTGTGTGTGTGTGTGTGTCGGTAATATACGTCCCTGCCTTAATAAAGACACAAGTGGGAATACATGAGATGAAGTTACTTTCTTTCTTCTTTCTTCTTCCACTTCTTCCTCCTCCTCTTCCTCCTACCCATCTCCTCTTCCTCCTCCTCCTCCTCGTCTCCTCATCCTCTACAGCAGGCGGCAGTACTCAGAGGTGGCGCGTATGAATATTAATGTACTACTGCCGGTGATGCTGGTGGTGGCGCCCGGTCCCAGCCTCTTCCTGCAGACTTTGTGAGCTCGACGAATATTGGACTCCACTTGAAGCATTGTTATTTGATCGCCTTCGTTAGTTAGGTTATTTTTTTTTTCTAGGAGGGGGATTGGTTTTTTTTTCAGGAGGAGGCGTGGGAGGGAAGGGGGGTGATTGTTTTTTTTTAGGGGGGCGTGGAGGGGTGGGGGGTGTTTTTTGTGTTTGTTGGAGTGATTTGTATTTTTATATTTTTTGGTTTATTGAAAGGTGTTTTAATGGTTTAATTTTTTTAGGGTTGGTTTGTGGTTGTATGTGTTTTAGGTTTTAGGTTTTAAAGAGACGTTTTAATTAGGCTTGACTTAATATGTTTGGCCGAGGAAGAATTTTTTTAGAAAGAAAGGGAATTTAAAGTGATTTTTAAGGGGATTTTAGGTAGAGTTGACGTAATGTTTTGTTTTAGGAAGATGATTTTTTAGTGAGATGGAAATTTTTAGTTTTTCTTAGAGGGTAAATTTTAGGTTACGGTTGATGTTATAATTTATATTATTTAGGGAAGATATTTAA
Organism: Homarus americanus; assembly: GCF_018991925.1. Taxonomy (NCBI): domain Eukaryota; kingdom Metazoa; phylum Arthropoda; class Malacostraca; order Decapoda; family Nephropidae; genus Homarus; species Homarus americanus. The sequence goes on along the minus strand of NW_024741913.1, from coordinate 326,353 downwards.
GGAGGCGTCTTGATAGTGGACATATTTTAAGGAAATTTAAGTATTGAGAATCAGTTCAAAATTTAAGGAGAGGGAGGAGTGAGAGGCAGTAAGGGAGAGGTAGGGAGGAGTGAGAGGCAGTAAGGGAGAGGTAGGAAGGAGTGAGAGGCAGTAAGGGAGATGTAGGGAGGAGTGAGAGGCAATAAGGGAGATGTGGGGAGGAGTGAGAGGCAGTAAGGGAGAGGTAGGGAGGAGTGAGAGGCAGTAAGGGAGAGGTAGGGAGGAGTGAGAGGCAGTAAGGGAGAGGTAGGGAGGAGTAAGAGGCTGGAGTACTGCATCTTTAATAGGACTTGGTTGAGGTTTTACACCACACCTCCACCTGCTTATTAACTCCAGGTCAAGATGTTGCCTTTGTAGGTTAGGTTATGGATAGATTAGGTTAGTTTTGGTTAGGTTAGGTTATGGATAGATTAGGTTAGTTTTGGTTAGGTTAGGTGTGGTTATGCTAGGTTAGGTTAGGTTAGGTTAGGTTCACTATTTTTAACCCACGTTGACTCGGTATGGTAAAGCCAATGCAATAACCTTACGTGTGGTTCTGCCAATCAGCGTTGAGTTGCTTGATTTTTTGACCAATTAGAGTGCAGAGTGGACCCGGGATATTATTAAATATATGTACTGTGTGTGTGTGTGTGTGTGTGTGTGTGTGTGTGTGACCTCAGGTAAATAGAACAGAAAAGGTGAATGGCCTTTTGTTCAGAATAGAAACGAAAGCCAAACAGACTATTTTTTACCACAGAAAGAGGGAGGCCAACTGAACAAGGTGATTATAACGAACAAGCTCAAATAAATAAATAAATAATACAATAGGTGTGACAAAGATGAATAAACACCTGGAAACTAATTAACCAATACGTCATAGAGTGGCTTTAGGACCTCTCATTAACATAGATAATATTAACATTTTTTGGGGGGTGTCAAATTGTGAGAAAAAATTTAACAAACAAATCAACTTAACACAGGTGATGTAACAGGCGGTAGAGAGGGGAGTTAATTATTATATAACAAATGAGTCTTTCTTTCCTTTGTGTGTTGTGTTAAGTAGTGATGATTATTGTAGTGTTTAGTGTAAGCTGAAGGTTAAACTGTTATGTAGTGTTCTGTAGTGTGGCCAGTGGTATTATGCTAAGTGTGGCCCTTGTTGTTGATGGCCATATTGAGGTGTTTTGTTCTGGGCATTGATATTGATGATGGCCATATTTGGGGGTGTTCTGTGGTGTGGCCAGTGGTTTTATGCTACTGAGGCCATTGATGTTGATAATGGCCATATTAAGATATTCTCTACTGTGGCCATTAATAGACATTATTTTCTTTTACGCCCCTAAAAAAAATTAAGCCCCCACCTGAGTATAACTAATTAACCCCCCACCTGAGTATAACTAATTAACCCCCCACCTGAGTATAACTAACCCCCCCCACTTGAGTATAACTAATTAAGCCCCCACCTGAGTATAACTAATTAACCCCCAAATTCCGAGTATAACTAATTAACCCCCCAACGAGTATAACTAACCCCCACCCGAGTATAACTAATTAACCCCCAATTCGAGTATAACTAATTAACCCCCCACCTGAGTATAACTAACCTCCACCTGAGTATAACTAATTAAGCCCCCACCTGAGTATAACTAATTAAGCCCCCCATAGGTACTTAACTCATTCTCAGGTGGGACGAAGATCACTCAGTAAAGCCAAACAATAACAAAACAGTACTCCCTCGGGCTCTCCATAACACCGACGATCAAAACAGTACTCCCTCGGGCTCTTCAATAACACCGACGCTCAAAACAATACTCCCTCGGGCTCTCCATAACGCCGTCGGATCTTTACGTATTTATGGGTCGTTTGGGGACTCGTAAAACTAAGGCTGCGTCGCTTCTCAAACAGTTAGATGAAGTTCTTTGCTTTTTTAATTCCTTTTTATTGACTTTCTATTAAATTTCCCTCTTGATTTTTATTTTTTGTTTGTGGGGGGAGGAGGTGTGGGGAGGGGCGTGGGGTGTGGCGAGGTGGGAAGGGGGGAGCGGGAAAAGGTATGGTCTGGTTCTGTGTGGGATTGGGAGGGAGTTGGCGGTGTTTGTATAGAAGTAGTGGACAAATCCCACCGAACAAAAAATCCCACCGAAACAAAAAATCCCAATGAGACAAAATCCCACCGAATAAAATCCCACCAAACAAAAGTCCCACCGAAACAAAATCCCACCGGAAACAAAAATCCCACCAAACAAAATCCCACCGAACAAAATCCCACCGAAACAAAAAAATCCCACCGAAACAAAAATCCCACCAAACAAAAATCCCACCGAAACAAAATCCCACCGAATAAAATCCCACCAAACAAAATCCCACCGAAACAAAATCCCACCAAACAAAATCCCACCGAAACAAAATCCCACCGAAACAAAATCCCACGAGACAAAATCCCACCAAATAAAATCCCACCGAACAAAATCCCACCGAAACAAAATCCCACGAGACAATACCTCCTGGGATAATAGAAGCCACCACCTATGGAATGATAAAGTGAACACAGTTCCCACAGTTCGCGTTCCTTCAAGACCTACACTTCTAATATTAGGTTAGCTTAACTTAATTGTGATTCCCCCCCCCTCTCTCCCCGTCTCCTTCCTCCTGCTCCTCCACCTCCCTTACCTCTCTCTCCTCTTCCTCTCCTTCGTCATCTCTCTTCTCCTTCACTTCCTCCTCTTCTTCCCTCTTTTTCACCTCCACAGAACCTTCTCCATCTTCCCTTCTCCTCCTCTCCCCCTCCTCCTCCTCCCCTCCCCATCCCCTCCCGTGTCCTCCACCTCTCCTCCTCCTCCTCCTCCTGACCCAAGACTGTGGAAATGTAGAAATAATGAAATTTTGAAGAATATTTCGTACTGCTTGTCTCTTTACCTTGTCTTCTCACTAAGTAACACACAGGTAAAAGACTTGAGTTCTATAATATATATATTTTTAATTTTCTCTCTTTTTAGCTCATAATTTCCATATCAATTACACGTATAGACAGGTAGAAAGTAATTAAAAGTTGAAGTCTAGTTTATATTTCCAGGTAATTAATTATCTTCTTAATTAATTGACAGGCAAAGGTAGTAATAGTGGACAGGTGAAGTATGTTCTATATTTCTTGTCTGTCCATATGTTAATTATCTTAATAATTAACATGGGCACAGGTAAGAAAGAGTTAACATTTGAAGTCTATTCCATATTTTTGGGTTTATTAGTTAATTTTATCTTTTATAAACATACAGGTGAGGCTCCCATACATACATACATACATACATACATACATACATACATACATACATACATACATACATACATACAGGTGAGACTCCCATACATACAGGTGAGACTCCCATACATACAGGTGAGACTCCCATACATACAGGTGAGACTCCCATACATACAGGTGAGACTCCCATACATACAGGTGAGACTCCCATACATACAGGTGAGACTCCCATACATACAGGTGAGGCTCACATACATACAGGTGAGACTCCCATACATACAGGTGAGACTCCCATACATACAGGTGAGACTCCCATACATACAGGTGAGACTCCCATACATACATACAGGTGAGACTCCCATACATACAGGTGAGACTCCCATACATACATACAGGTGAGGCTCCCATACATACAGGTGAGGTTCCCATAGTAGAAGTTCGAAGTGTATTGGATATTTTCCCTCCTCCTACGTTAATTTTCCGAGTAATTAGCCTAGTTTGTGAGCGTGTAGACAGTGGCCGTCCCTCAAGGCCCGGTAAGTGGGGAGGTTAATCAATCATCCAGGTAAACTTATGGTAATTAACCTAATGATCTATTTTAATTTATAATATCTGATGTTAGTTTACCTTTGATGAACCTCTCGTGTTAATTAACCAGGTGATTATGGTTGTTATTAACCTGGTGATCTACCTTAGGATCTATGATAATTAACCTCGTGGTTGATGTTAATTATCGTAATGACTCGTGTTAATTTACCTGATGATCTCAAGTTGTTGATTTATATTAATTACCTCCTTCCTTACCCATGTTAATTACCCTAATGATCCACGAGGCTGAGAGTTAATGACTGGACTTACCTAACTACACCTGCCCCCTCATCTCCACCAATCATCACTCAAGCTCCTTCCTGCTGCGGACAAAACATACCTCTGGACAAAAGTCAATCGGACAGACAGACACAAACAGGTAAATAGAAACTTATATACATACATACATAGACAGATATAAGAGTACAGGCAGACAGACAGTAAAAAGAGACAGACAGACAGACATAAATATAGTCAAAGAGGAATTAAACAGACATAGACAGACATACAGACAGATAGATATACATACATACATACATACAGACAGACATACACAGACATCCATACACACATAGATAGACAGACAGACAGACATAGACAGGCATACATAGACAGACATAAATAGATATACATACAGGCAGACATAGATAGATAGACAGACAGACAGATAAAGACAGTCAGAGAGGAAGCGGAAACGGCATCAGGTGTTCCCAGAGTTTTAGGATTTCCCGGGAAAGTGAACACATAAATTGTTGACCAAGTCTCATCAGTTACTGTGGTAATATTCTGCCTCCGGGGGAAAGGAAAGAGATTGCCCCCCCCCCTTCCCCCTCACCCACCCCCTCCTCCCTTCCCCCTCCTTCCTTCCTCTTCACCTCTCTCTTCGCCTCTCATCCCTCGCCCCTCACCCCCCCCCCTTCTACCCCTCCTCCAACCAGACCCTCGCTTACACTCTTAAAGTTTCACATTCGACGACTTTTAACCGTGTGAGTTTAAGCAGAAGGTCGGGGTCAAGAGTGTAGTCTCAATGCGTCTGCTAGTGTCTTAAGTAATTCTGAATCTGTGTCAAGTAATTCTGAATCTATGTTAAGTAATTCTGAAACTTAATAATAATAAACACTGTGCCCTATCCACTTTATCAGGCCTATGGGAATCCACTTATACTTTTCACTTATACTTTAACCGTAGATATAACTGAATTTAAGTATAAGTGGTGAGAGGAACTAAAGTAGAAAGGGTGTCAGGTGGGTGTTGCACTGATGGTATTAAGCCAACATCTGTTTTTGTTGTCATGCTGTCAGCTGTATTCATTAGCAGGTGTTGGCCGTGGTGCACCTATGATCAGCAGGTGTTGATATGATTGATGTGAAGCTTTTGTCAGGTTGTCACTCTTGCCTGATTTACTGTGAGTGGTTTGAGCTTATACTTTTATACGTTAATTCCTCTGTGTGTGTGTGTGTGTGTGTGTGTGTGTGTGTGTGTGTGTTCGTTCCCAGGTGGTGTTCGAGGTACAGGTGTTATCAAAGCCTCTATGGTTTATAGTTGTATTATGAGCATCACAATTTGTATATGTCGATGTACAAAATTAAAATAGAAAGGAAACACACACACACACACACACACACACACACACACAGTGTCTTACAGGTAGCGTGCTGTAATATAAGTACAGGTACAGTTGCCTCAGAGAGTTCCTTTACCCTCTGTAATGACGTTTTCATACATGTGGCAGCGTTGCAGTACTAGAGTAAACTTATGTCAACCAATCAGCTCCACCGTTACAAAACTACTAGCCAATCATTCATTAGTTTAGTATTGCGACGGTGCCACATGTATGTAAGGGTAACTACAGGGGGTAAAGTAACGATACACCATACAGGTATAGGTGTTATAACAGTTACAGGTTAATTAAAGTAAGTTAATTAGGGTCATAGTGGGTTAATAAAGGTTAAGAGAGGTTAGTTAAGGTAAAATTAAGGTAATTGAGGTTAAGGTATGCTGATTAAGGGCGAGAGGTAAACTAAAGGTTGAGAGGGTTAATTAAACCAGAGTCCACCTATGCTTTTTTTTACCTCCATCATTAACCTTTATTTTGTTTACCTGTGCAATTAATAATAGACAAACCAGCCTATTTTACCTGATGATTAAACACCCTAACGTTATCTTGGGGCTTAGGATAGGTAAGGATAGGTAAGGATAGGTAAGGTAAGGTTAGGTTAGGTTAGGTTAGGTCAGGTCAGGTCAGGTCAGGTCAGGTCAGGATAGAATAGGTAAGGTAAGGTAAAGTAAGGTCAGGTCAGGTCAGGTAAGGTAAGGTAAGGTAAGGATAGAATAGGATAGGTGTCCCATTCGTCTCACTAGACACACAGTAGTTGCTGTTGGACCAGTAATGGATCAGCAGGTGTCCAGGTACAATTGCCGGTAAGTCTATTTCCAAATTACCCTTACCAAGTGATCCATCTCTGTTCACACCTTGCTGGGATGGTTGTGGTGTGGATGTGTGTGGATTGGGGGTCTGGAGAACGGTGTGGGTGTATAGAGTGTGAGTGTGGAGGTAGTGTGGCTGTGTGGAGGGTGTGGGTGTATGGAGGAGGATGTTGAAGTGTGAGGATTGGGTGTATGAGGGTGTGAGTGTGTGGGTGTGGAAAAGGGTGTAGATGTGTGGATGTGGAAGAGCCAAGTGAGGGATTGAATAGAGAGATACTTTGTGTGTGGGGGGGGGTGAGGATGTGTGGGTGGTGTGGAAGGTGGATTATAAGGATATAGTGTGGGTGTCTTATGGGAGAGAACACACACACACACACACACACACACATACACACACACACGACCAGGATTGCCTGATGCTGTATACCTTCAGTTGATTAATTACTTCTACCACCACTACTACCACAATTACCACCATCACTACCACTACTACTCTCAACCACCACCACTATTAACACTCACCACCATTAGCTTCCCACTACCACCACCAGCATTACCACTACCACCACCACCACCACGATTTATATTGGCCGGACATGCAGTAGCGTCAGGCAGTGTGTCGCGTACCACCAAACAACGCCCCTCATTATTATCACTAAACCACCGGCAGATTATCCTCTTGTTAGTCCCGGTAATTGCTTTGATCTTGAGGGTAATTAGCCTGTAGTATTAAACCCCGTAGTCTTAGTAATAATTGCGATAATTAATGAGGTAATGTTCTGCGGTGTGTGTGTGTGTGTTTGTGTGTGTGTGTGTGTGTGTGTGTGTGTGTCCCATCAGACTTTTACTAGAGCTGCCACACCTTGTAATTATTGTATGAATGACCTTGCTTACGTTGCTCTCTCTCTCTCTCTCTCTCTCTCTCTCTCTCTCTCTCTCTCTCTCTCATTTAAGGCGTTGTTTCATAAACATCAATTAACACTTTCTTAGAATCTCTCGGATGTATAAGTTTGGTACAGGTACAAGTGTGGGATACAGGTGTGGTACAGGTGTAGTACAGGTGTGGGATACAGGTGTAGTACAGGTGTAGTCAGTGAAGTCTATATTGTACAACTATTGGCAAGCAAGTTTAATGTTACCACAGCGATGTTGTTGTTATTGTTGGTGGTGGTGGTGGTGCTGGCAGTGGTGTTGTTGTTTAGTTGTTCATGTTGTTGTAGATAGGTGTTGTTTTAAATTGTTGTTGCCGTTGTTTAGTTGTGATGGTAAATCATTAGGTTACCTGTGTTAAATAAATCTGAGTTTATCTTCCATATTGTGGTTAAGTTAGGTTAAAAATGTGTTAAAATAATGTTAATATATTGTGTTATATTGGTGAAGATTCCATAGTAATTCTTATAGAGCTGTTATAAAGACATACATATATATATATATATATATAAGGTGTATTTTATATCTTGGCTACGATAATAATCCTAGGATGAACAAAGCCTTGGGGGAGACAAGCTCAAGGTAATACTATAATTAAAAGCTTTCAGCCTTACTTAAAAGGGAAAATTATCTGTTGAGACACTGCGGTGGTGGGGAATGCGACAGTCTCTCTCTCTCCTCCCTCCACCCCTTCACCCCTTTCCCCTTACCCTATCCCTCTCTCTCTATCCCTTCCCCTCCTCACCTATCCCTTACCCTTTCCCTCTCCTTCCCATTCCCTTCCCCCCTGCCCTATCCGTTTACCCTTCCTCTTCCCTATCCCATCCTTTTCCCTATTCCTTAACCCCTATCCCTATCCTTTCCCCTTCCTACTCCCTATCTCCCAACCGTAGCGACCAACCTACCCCCCTCCTCTTGATGCCACCGGAAGTGTTGGGAACTCTTCTTCCCTCACCCCCAGCCATCACTTGACATTATTCTCTGTGCTGTACTCAGAATAATGATAGTCATACACCCGGCAGCGCTGCACGAGGGACGATTCACTGGCTAAGGTACGGGGGAAAAGCTCTCCTCGGGGTAGCTTTATCAGTAAGTCAGTTTGATAAGGTTTTAATAGTGATGTGGTGGCTGAGTGGACATGAAGTTTGTTTCATGTCCTAAGGGTTACTGGTTCGCTTCTCATCGCTGCACTAATTGACTCGGAATTTAAAAAACTGTAGCTTACTTTACAGGTGAGAAAGCAAAGGTAGTCAAGTGCAGTGCGTTCTTGTGTACCGTATTGCTGTAGCCTGTGTGACCCACTTTCACTTGACAGCCTCCTTCACCTCCAGGGCAGATGAAACACTCAACATCCTCATTCTCTCTCCCTCTCTCTCTCACCCCCTCCCACCCTCCCCACCCCTTCACCCTCACCTCCCTTCCTCAACCTCATTTTCTAGTCTAATTCTCTCACTGCTCCTTCCACTATGTTCCTCCCTCACACCTCAGAGAGAGAGTCACGCGGTTAATATTATCCCCTAACTTTGAGACACGAGAAAGCATTCAAGGTGCGACACAAAATATGGCGGGCGAAATAGCGTCGGAATTACACTGTGAGGCGACCTTAATTTATTGTTGCGTGCGCTCTTGTCCTGAGGTGTGGTATGGGGTGTGGTGTGGTGTGGTTAGGTGTGGTTAGGAGAATAGGTGAGGTGAGGTTACGAGGAGAGGTTAGGTGAGTTGAGGAGGTTAGGTAGTGGAGTTAGGTGAAATTAATGAATGAATCTGTCAGAATCCAAATTCACACACACCTGGATTTTTGAGGATCTGAAAGTTACTTCTCTCTCTCTCTCTCTCTCTCTCTCTCTCTCTCTCTCTCTTCCGTCATCTCAAGCGACTGTTTTTCCTGGATGAAAACCCACGAGACAATAAGAACCAAAGACTAATTTATATTCCCAAGACTTTCCTCACTAAATCACGTCAACCTTTGGCGTCCTCCGGAGGGATGAAGACAGTCTTAAACAATTTATTGCAAGTTAGCATTGTGTTGGTAGCTGGTTTTAGAGGGGGGGGTGGGAGGTGGGAGAAGGGGGATGGAGAAGGGGAAGAAGGAGGTGAAGGAACAAGAGGAAGGAGAGGAAAAGGAAAGAGGGAAAAGGAAAGAGAGTCTGTCATACTCCAGGTGTCGTGTTTACAATCTTATCTTTACCCCTCTACCTGTTGTTCAATTTTAATGCTAAGATTTTTGTATGTATGTACAGTATGTATGTATGTATGTATGTATGTATGTATGTATGTATGTATGTATGTATTACCTTACCTTACGACCGTCAACAAAATTATCAACATCTAAAATTAACGCAGTAAATCCGTGACGTCTGCATCAAAGCCTCCTTAACCTGTAAGATAAACTTAGTGTTTAACCTAAGTCACATTAACCCAACACGTGGACTATTAATAACGTGGTTTATATACGACGCTATTAAATGTTTATACTAGGTCTAATGTATATAGTACATCAAATGTTTATATAGTGTTCCTAGCAGATAGATAGATAGATAGATAGATAGATAGAGATAGCAACACGATTAACCCTCTTAAAGTTACAGTTCTATCCTCCCTCCCTATCGTCTCTTTCCCTCCCACTTCTCTCTCTTTCTCCCTCCTTCCATCCTTTCTTCTCTCCTCCCTTTCCTCCCTCCCTCCTCTTTCTCCTTTTCTGCCCTTCCCCACCCCTCCTCGTCTTTCCTCGTCCCCTCCTCGTCCCCTACCCCCTTCCCTCCGTTCCCTACCCTTCCCTCATTCCCTCCCTTCCCTCCATCTCCCTTCCTCTCCTTCCCCCCTACCCCTCCTCTGTCCCTCTTTCCCCTACCCCCTTCCCTCCGTCCCCTGCCCTTCCCCCTCTCCCCCGGACCAACTCGATCCAAACACAGTAGGTGGATAATTCACTACACGACCCATCAACACCCACCATCCTACCCACCATCCCACCACTCTACCCACCACCCACCCGTCCACCCACCACAATCCCCATCCACCGACACCCACCCACCATCCCACCACTCCCACCACCCAATCTGCCCACCGACACCCACCGACCCACTGACACCCACCCACCACCACCCCACCACTCTCCCCTCCATCCACCCCACCCACCCACCCACCCACACACACTGAAAACACCTTCCCACCCTGGCGTCTGTTCCTCCCGAGGAATCACTTTCATTAATGACCAACTCAGACTGTCAACTTGCTTTTGTGTATTTTTTCTCAAGCAATCTAAACCTAACCCAACCTAACCCAAATCAACCCAACCTAACTCCTCATTTTTATTTATTTATTTATTTATTTATTTTTTTTTTTTCAGGATTTTGTGTGTGTGTGTGTGTGTGTGTGTGTGTGTGTGTGTGTAATTGTCCGTATCATTCATCCATGTCGGAAGTTGGATTATTTGTTACAATACTTTATTTCCTCCAATACCACCAACCTTATAAACTTTGCCTGGTCTCAGCTTCACGTTGACTGGAGACGCTCGGGTTTTAATGCCATCACGTTCTTGCCATGGTCCCGGGTGACTCAATGACCCACTCTCCAATCAACTTTAGTCTTGCTTCAATTTCCACCTATTTTCTCCCTAAACAACTGTCAACCACTTCGTTAAGACTTCGCTGTTATTTCTTGGGAGAGGAAAGTTTCGAATTTAATCCATTAACTGGTGTCTATATACACCTCTCACCTGTCTAAACCTTACACACACACACACACCCCTTACACAACACCCACAGAAACACCCCTACACCCCCCACTCTATAGATAACGATGGGTGGGGGGGGGGGGAGGAGGGGGGTTACTCATTAAACAGCATAAAGGGTTGTTGAGAGCAGGTATTAACGAGCTCGTTACTGTGTCTCGACTGTAAATGGTTTGTCCCTCTCGTTAGCTCCTGTAATTATTTTGACCTTTTAATGCTAATTACCTTAACGACTTATCAACTGTGATCTAGATGGTGATAAATTATTTGGCTCTTGTTCTTGTTGTTATAACCTCGGTGTTGTGGTTGTTGTTGTTGTTGTTGTTGTTGTAGGATACCATTTGTGTAGAGTTTGGTATTGTTGTTATTGTTTTTGCCTTACCGAACAAGCTTCATCTCTCTCT
>NW_024741913.1:270000-310000 GCF_018991925.1 Homarus americanus | reverse complement strand
CCCCCCCCCCTCCCCCCCCAGCGTCATTAGGGAATATGTACAGTATATAATATTTTTGGGGTAGGAAATTCTCCACCTCATCCTGTATCCACCACATAACACAGGTGTAATTCATTAAGGCTTGAATTACCTGTCGCCCCCATACATCATCACCTGCGTCACCGAAAAGAAAAAAATATATATATATAATTTACTCCCATGATATATTAGCTGTACTGTGAGAATTGTTAATGACAGATTATGTATATTATTCCACCCTTCCGTCTGTCTGTGTTTGTGTCTGTCCGTAAAGGTTGACAGTCATGATCACAAGCAAGGGAGTTGTGTGCGTGTGGTCAGGAGGGGGGTTGTACAACATTTTATAGGCGGACGTGTGTGTGTGTGTGTGTGTGTGTGTGTGTGTTTACATATGTCGTTCGATCCTAAACACACTACAGTAAAGAGTGTGGCCAGGACGACACTCTGGACAAGCGGACTGGCAGCACGTGAAAAAGGGTGTTATATACAGCGTGGCCAGACGTATGACACAAACTAAGTAATTCCATCTGGATTTATTTATGCCATCGATCCACTGAAGGATATTATTTGGTACTAAATTTGCATAATAAATCAGGGTTTAGTAAGGTAAATAATGAATGAAAGGTTTATCGAATAGACAAACTCATGTGAACTCTTATCAATAGTGTTCAATGTTTACACCACAGGCGCCTCGTGTTGATGTTCCTGTAAACATTATTAAGACTATTCTTTGGTGATGTTGACTTAAAGAATATTGTAATTAATTTTTTCTGGGGTTCACATGAAGATTAGACACCCTAGTTTATTTAACCTGAAGATTAATTACCCTAACCTAACCTAACCTAACCACCCTCCCCTCCAGGTAACGTTAAGATGATTAATCCTCAGGTAAAATAAGCTGGTGTATAATCATGAAGTAGTCTATTTTATAATAAATTAATGGCTTCAGTTTATTTTGTGGAGCTGTGATCAAAAAGAGATTCTACCTAGACATATTGTTAGTAAACAACTCGTCAGAATTTATCTAATTTAAACAATTTAACCTTTTAAGAAACACTACAGGTTATTTTAATAATTTATTGTAGTATTTTTTACAACGTTAAGTTTATTTTGAGCCATTGTGAAGTAAAATTAAACTTGTCTTTCTTGTTTTAATATTATTTGGCGTTTGGTTTATTCTTTATGGCGTTGTTGATTGAACTTAAAACTACGACATTACTCTTGGTTTTGGGTTTAACTGAGTAGATGTGGTTTATTTTGTAGCGTTGTTGACTTGAGTTAAAACTGCGACATTAATTCTTAGTTTGGGTTAGGTTAGGTTAGGTTAGGTTAGGTTAGGTTAGGTTATATTTTGTAGCACTGTAGACTGGTGAATAAAAAGAACTGCAGTGTATGTGTTCATTTGACCTAGTTGAGTGTTCTATGACCTGATGAATGCTGCAATTACTGAACGCGTCAGGGGGACCAAGTTCAGTTCATAGGTTGGAACACTCGACTGTGAACTTATGAACACTGTAATTACTGAACGCGTCATGGGCTATGTTATGCAGCGCCTCGTTATAAGGAAGAAAAGTACTGACAAGGAAAGAAAACACGGAGGAAAAAACATTGAACATTTTAACAGTACTGAGGCAATGGCAGTATTACCAAGCCAAAAAAACACCTTCTGTATTAGTAAAAAAAAAAAAAAGTATATAATTACAGCTATTATGTATAATTGGGCAAAAATTATGTTGCTGGGGGTAAAAATAAATTCATTGACTTTAATGTGGTTGTTATTCTCTCTCTCTCTCTCTCTCTCTCTCTCTCTCTCTCTCTCATACATCCAGGTGGTCGTAACATTAAAAATACACAATTGAACGAACTTTTGTAAACCATTAAGGCAATTACAGCTGCTGTAGTGCCGCCATTACCCAGAGACTCCTCGGGTGAGTCAGCAGACAAGCAGACACGTCACAGTGGCCCAGCAGACACGTCACAGTACGCTCAGCAGACACGTCACAGTACACTCAGCAGACACGTCACAGTACACTAAGCAGACACGTCACAGTAGAGTCAGCAGACAACCAAGTGACCAGGTATCACTGTAGGTAATTTTTAACCTTACGAAAATTCATTTAAATGTCAAAAAGAAAAAAATCGTAATAAGAATAAAATGTTGAGTGTTTGGTAGAGTTATATTGTTAGTTTATTATTATTATTATTATTATTATTATTATTAAATCGAAATTCTCTCTCTCTCTCTCTCTCTCTCTCTCTCTCTCTCTCTCTCTCTCTCTCTCTCTCTCTCTCATCACAGGCAAGTCAGTATCTTATTGGCTGGTCGTACTGTAAGGCAGGCTACAGTATAGGTCGTCGTATCAGTGTTCAGGTTATCACTTATACTCACCTAGCGTCTGTTAATGACGTCAGTTACCTGTAGCGTCATTAATCTCATAGTATCTTCAACAGCAAAAGAGGTAATTAATTAGTTTAGGAACATTATAAATACACTGTACAGATCACTTAGTAATATGAGTTCCTGTTCTATTTTTGCCATAATTTCCAAAAATATAAATAACTTCAAAAGGATTATAGTTATTTATTTACAAATTTACATGTTCCTTTTTTACATACTAATTAACTATATTTTTTCAACTGTTAATAAATATCTACTTTATTTTGTAACATCTCTATAATGTTATGAAAATATTGCTGTAAAAATAACTGTACTTGTTTCAACTAAATTTAATGGGTAATTGTGTGTGGTGGAGAGAGATATTTCTCACTGGTGTTAATTTGGATATTTTTTTTTTACCAAGATTGCTTTTTAAAATATAAATACCGATAATTAGTTTTAATACAGGTATGGATACAGTTGTGATATGTATAGAGGTAAAGGTGTGAATATGTATACAAGTACAGGTATAGATACATGTATGAATATGTTTGCAAGCACAGTTATAGTTACAGATATGAATATGTATACAGGTATTCATAATGGTCCTAATTTACACGTAAAACCCTAAAATAATTCAGTCATCGATAAAAATAATTTCCACGGTATTTTTTCCTCGTCAACAATGAATCCCGAACGATAAAAACTTTTAATTAATTTTTCAGTGTACAATAGAGATTCACCTGTGTAATAATTTCTATAATTTGGTTTCCTACCCCGACCCCCCCCACCATTGCCGCCGTGACAATGAGCCTAATTCTGCTTTATTTTTTCCTGTGTATAGGAGCGAACGGGAATGGTGTATAGATGTGTATTTTTGTATTGGTACAGTGAGGAAATACAGAATGATAGAGGTATGAAAGTCCGCTATATGGAGGGTCGGGTCCGTTAAATATGATACTTCTCTCTCCATTTACCGGATTATATGGAGAGACAGGTCCCTTATATGGAGGTAATTTCACTATACCATTCTTCATTCTATAACAACTATGGTGAACGGGCAGTGTCAGTTTTACGTTCAAAGTTTAGACGAACGTAACGAAGAACTTGAGGTTTTTTCTTGGAGTTAGTTGGTGCCGTTCCTCTCATCTCCCCACTACCTGAGGCAGAGTATCCTGGTGGGGAGCTAACTTGTGGAAATTGTTTAAGACTATCTTCATCCCTACTGGAGGAGGAGGAGGAGGAAAAAGAGGGGCGGAAAAAGGAAGAGGGGGAGGAGGAAGTAAGATGAAGAGGAGGAATGAGAGGGGGAGGAGGAAGAAGATGAAACAGGGGAGGAAAGAAAAGGTACAGGAACAAGGGAGGAAGAGGAGGAGGAGAAGAGGAGGAGGAGGAGAAAGAGGAGAGGACGTGATCTAGGGGAGGAAAACTTCGAAATATAAACGTGTTGAAGTGACCGTCTTAAAGTATCGTCAGGGGGAGAATATTTCAACTCCTTGTGTAGTTTGAGAGAGAGAGAGAGAGAGAGAGAGAGAGAGAGAGAGAGAGAGAGAGAGAGAGAGAGACGTATAAATAGGTGAAGGTATACAGACAAACAAACAGACAGACAGACGGATAGACAGACAGACAGACAGACAGACGGAGGGGACAGACAGACAGACGGAGGGGACAGACAGACAGCCATCTATCACAGGAACAATACAGAGGTGTAATACTCCCTCGGTTAATAATTCAATTAGTGCAACATTAAGTCGCTGAGGAGCCTAGCCTGAACCGCAGTGACTGATCCACCTGGCTCACCACCTGGCTCATCTAGCTTACCTTAACACCACCACCTGCCTTAACTACAGCTCACCTGTTCCAACCACCTGCCTCAACTAACACACCTACATCACCACCACCTGCCCAACACCTGTCACCACCACCTAGACCTCATCACCACCACCTGCCCAACACCTGACACCACCACCTGGACCTCATCACCACCACCTGCCCAACACCTGACACCACCACTAACACCTGTCACCACCACCTAGACCTCATCACCACCATGCCCAACACCTGACACCACCACCTGCCTGCCCAACACCACACTGCCCAACACCTGACACCACCACCTGCCCAACACCTGACACACCACCACACCTGCCCAACACCTGACACTCACCACCTGCCCAACACCTGACACCACCACCTGCTGACACTGCCCAACACCTGACACCACCACCTGCCCAACACCTGACACTACCACTGCCTAACACCTGACACCACCATCTGCCCAACACCTGACACCACCACCTGCCCAACACCTGACACCACCACCTGGACCTCATTAAGCCTCTTGGCACCACCTGTAAGACGAGACATAAACATGAGTATTTTTACCTGAGTGTCTCCTTGTTGCTCTAATTCACTACCGAGATGAAACACGTTGTGAACATGTTTTTTTACTGCGGTGTGGAGAAGGGCTGGTGAGTGATAACGAGGGTGTCCAGGGGTGACTAGGGTGAGGGGTGACTAGGGTGAGGACTGGCTAGGGATGAGTATGTGTGTGTGTGTGTCTCAGTAAGTGTAGGTGAGAATGAGAAAATGCATAACTGAGTAAATGTGAGAAAGTGAGTTGAGTGAGTTGAATAAGTGAGTTGAGTGAGTGAGTGAGTGAGTGAGTGTTACACCCCCTCCCCACCACCACCACCAACCAAACTTACAGAGGTTCTTCCTATACTAAGACTTCCCTCCCTGAAACTGGTCTTACTCCACCTCACAACAAAAATGGCTTCTCAAAGGCTGGAGCTCGTTCGTTTAATTTTCCTCTCTAGCGGAAGATGTGAGAACGAACCCTACTCTCTCTCTCTCTCTCTCTCTCTCTCTCTCTCTCTCTCTCAAAGAAACGACACGAGACACAAGTGACACCGACTTTAACTGCATCTAAAAGGGTGAGGTGAACTCTAATAACTAGATACGTTTCTTTGGCGTGTTAGAGAGAGAGAGAAAGGGGGGGGGGCGAGGAGAAAGAGAGGGGAGGGGAGAAAGAGGGTGACAGATAAAAGGGGGAGAGACAGACAGACAGATAAACAGAGAGAGACAGACAATAAACAACAAGAATACGACTTCAAGATCCGGGTTTTTTTTTACCTCTGGACGCTAAAGAAAACCAACTTAGTTATATGGTTGAATCTCGGTGTAATTTCCAAGAGGTTATTTTTTGGTCGCTGTTTTTTCCTCTTTTTCTCGCGGCATTAGTTTTATGTCCTCTTTAATCTCTATTCACGGGGAAGAAGTAAAGGTGTGTGTGTGTGTGTGTGTTTTATTTAGGTTATAGAAGATTGTGTGTGTGTGTGTGTGTGTGTGTGTGTGTGTGTGTGTGTGTGTGTGTGTGTGTGTGTGTGTAGAGAGAGAGACAGAGGACAATACTGAGATTCTCCTATTGAATAGATTGGTGAAGTCTCTCTCTCTCTCTCTCTCTCTCTCTCTCGTGTTTAGGGGTGAGAAATAATGTAGGGCCGTGTGTGAGAGTGGTGGGTGTGTTGTGGTGAGGAACAAACACACACAGGTAGTGGTTGAGAGAGAATTAGACTTCAAGATGAGGGGTGAGGTGGGAGAGGGAGAGTGTGAAGGAGAGGGAGAGAGTGAAGGAGAGGGAGAGGTGAGAGGGGATGGGTCAGGGTGAAGGAGGCTGAATGTGTGTGAGGATCAGGGTGAGGTAGGGTGAAGGTGAGATACAGTGTAAGAGTGAGGTAGGGGTGAGGGAGTGAGGGAGGTCCAAGGTGAAGGAGGGAGGGAGGGAGGTCCAAGGTGAAGGAGGGAGGGAGGGAGGTCCAGGATGAGGGAAAGTGAGGGGAGGTCCAAGGTGAAGGAGGGAGGGAGGGAGGAGGGGAGGTCCAGGGGTGAAGGAGGGAGGGGAGGGAGGGAGGTCCAAGGTGAAGGAGGGAGGGAGGGAGGTCCAAGGTGAAGGAGGGAGGGAGTGAGGGAGGTCCAAGGTGAAGGAGGGAGGGAGTGAGGGAGGTCTAGGGTGAGGGAGGGAGGGAGTGAGGGAGGTCCAGGGTGAGGGAGGGTAGGAGAAGGTAGGTAATTTGGCCGGGAGGTGAAGGTCGGACGTGTTAAGTGAATGAGGAAGGAACTGGAGATGGTCTTACTTAAGTTAACACCCGACCCAACTTAACCTATCCCAGTCTAGTCTTAATTAATTTAATGCAGGTCATCTTAACCTAACCTAATTTAACCTAACCTAACTAAACCCAACCTAACTTAACTCAGCTCAAGCAATTGTAACCCAACCCAACTTAACCCAGCCCAATTCTAACCTAACCTAACTTAACCCAGACCAATTCTAACCTAACCTAACCTAACCTTCATATTACTAAAGAATGTTACAAGACAAGACAACATTTCACAACAAATAATATCAAATTAAGTTGGGCTTGGTGATGGTGGTCGTTGCCTCACTCTCGTCTCTTCCCACAAACATTACAAAAGACACAGGAAAAATGTAATTAACGTCCATTTAAAGCCCCCGTCAGTGTTGATAGTGTGTGGTGGGAGGTGTGGAAGGTGTGTTATTGTCTATCAGGTGTGGTGTGGAAGGTTTGTTATTGACTGTCAGGTGTAGAGACGGGCAGCCTTCACTACCTCTGTTATTCCGTTTCTTCATCACTAAGGTATACAATCACCTGTTAAGATGTTAATTTGTGATTGGTGTTAATATTATGGTCACCTGATGAGTTGTTTTTGTTGTTTTATTATTGTTTGTTTTTGTTTTTTTGGGGGGGGGTGGCTGAAGGTGGGATATTTTGTGAATTTAAATTGTAAAATAGGTACTTTTTTCCAATGTGGTTCTTCTCCCATCCCCTATACCCCCCCCTCACTCTCCCCCTCTACCCCCACTCTCCCCCTCTACCCCTACTCTCCATTCCCCCTACAACCCTCCTACTCCTAGTAAGTCTACGGACCTGGCGCACCCACATTCAACTACCCTTCCATCCCCACCCCCTATTTTCCAATCTCCCTCACTTTCTCTACAATCCTCCTGCTTCTTCTCTACCCTTCCACCCTTCCTTCTCTACCCCTCCCTCCCCCGCACCTACCACCTAGAGAAGCCCCAGTATCTCCCGCTAATGGTAAGAATGTATGCTGGGGGAGGGGTGCTGGGGCAAAGGTGGTGTTGGGGGCGTAAAGGTCCCACGAAACAGACTGGCTGTTCAGCTTTTGTTCCCCTGGTATGGTGTACGTCTTCCTCGTGTTCGATAACCTTGGGACGTCCTCATCGCCGCCCACCTGACAGTAAAGAGGTAACAGTGGCAGAGGGGTGAGGGGGGGGGGGAGAGGTGAGGGAAGGAGGTGATGAGGGAGGAAGGTGAGGGTGAGGAGGAAGGAGGTAAGGATGTTTGAGTGAGAGTGAAGGGAGGAGGAGAAGAATAATACTCGGGAGGAGGGAGAAGAAGGGGAGGGGTGAGGGAGGGAGGGGGTGAAGAAGGGAGGGGTGTAGAGTGAGGGGTGAAGAAGGGAGGTGTAGGAGCAGGGGTGAAGAAGGGGAGGGGTGTAGGGAGGAGGGGTGAAGAAGGGGGGGTGTAGGAGGGAGGGGAGAAAGACCAAGAGGAGTGGGGTAACGTGTGCTAAATTTGGGGAAGAGACGGGGGCAGAATTTTAGATGTGTGTGTGAGAGAGAGAGAGAGAGAGAGAGAGAGAAGGTTTGGGATTAACTATTCAGTCATCAATTCGCTCAAGTTATTCTCATTGTGACATTGATTAACGCACGACCAACAAGGTGCATCAATACACTCATCAATACACATCCACAGCCTATAGTGCTATCCCTTAATAACGAGTCAATGGCCACACACACACACACACACACACACACACACACACACACACACACACATTCATCTACACCAAACAAATCCAGTCCAGCTGTCATATTTATCTTAGCCACGAACAAAAAGCCAAAAAGCCTGAATAAATACATAATTAAAGTTGTAAAGCCTTTCCGTTCTGTTTACCAAAGAATCCCAAATGAATCCGGACTGTATTTATTGTCGACACACGCGAACGCTTTACCGCATCAAAAATCAATAAGGAAATAAGAGCATTTTTATCGTAGCTGTTAACGTTTTATAGATTTAAAAACAAATAAAAACTTCTTGAAGATTATTTTACCTGAGAAATTCTCACAAATCCACGAACACTTCATGAATCCACAACAAATCCACGAACACTTCATGAATCCATAACAAATCCACGAACACTTCATGAATCCATAAGAAATCCACAAACGCTTCATGAATCCATAACAAATCCAGAATTGCACAGTGTTACCTTTTTATCATCAATACCTTAGACGAAGAAAGAAAAATAACACTCCCTCACACCGTAGTCACAGACCCCGCTAAACAAGACAGACAAAAGGTGAGATGATGATTGAGGTGTGGACGTCAGACACACACACACACACACACACCTGGTGGGGAAATATGGAAGCAGGTGGACACGACACGACACGACACGTAAAAGGTCACCACCATCAGCGTCATTAGGCTAGGATGCTTTCCCTTGATACTGGGTTAAATCGAAGCAGTTTGTACAAGTAATGTGTGTGTGTGTGTGTGTGTGTGTGTGTGTGTGTGTGTCTGACCACCACACAGCATTTTTCAGCACACCGCCACAACACCTGCCTCTCTCCTCGCTCATAATTAATAGCTCAGGGACTAGCAAAGACCATGGGGCAGTGTCTGCTATTGGTAAGTAAGACTGTAGTGGTGTGGGAGTAGGGTGAAGGTGTCAGGGATGAGTCACACTTAATGAGGCCTTAAAACACTGGTACCTTTCACTATTAATATCATTACTATAAACGTAATGATACCTTACCTGTTCCCATATCGCATTACCTTTATATCTGAACTAAAAGACGATACATTTAAACACTGTAGCGACAAACGCATCTCGCAGCTTACCTGGATCACGTCTTATTAACACACGGGGCTCACAGGTAAAGCGACTGTAATCTCTGTAACAATTGGATACAGTGAGAGGGATACAGGGAAGGGATTCAGGGTAAGAATTACAGCACTCTGGTGTGAGATGAGGGAGGGAGAGAGAGAGAGAGAGAGAGAGAGAGAGAGAGAGAGAGAGAGAGAGAGAGAGAGACAACACAATCCACTGTAAATCAATGCAATACATCATTTATACACAATACTACATTCATAATACAAGCTAAGGCAAAACAGTGATGTGTAGCCCACAGTAATGAAATACAATGATACAAGACGACACAGATGCATTGCAACACAGGAGAAAAACAATGCAATAGAAA
This sequence comes from Homarus americanus, assembly GCF_018991925.1. Classification (NCBI taxonomy): domain Eukaryota; kingdom Metazoa; phylum Arthropoda; class Malacostraca; order Decapoda; family Nephropidae; genus Homarus; species Homarus americanus. The sequence continues at coordinate 300,296 of NW_024741913.1, read as the reverse complement.
ATACAGTGAAATGCGATACAATGGGGTACAAATGCAACACAGATACAATGCAACACAGGATACAATACAACACAGGATGCAATGCAACACAGTATACAATGCAACACAGGATAAAAACAATGGAATACAATGCAACATAAACCATCGCTACACAACACTCTGCGTCATGGTCACTTTATCGACAACCGGACAATTTATTCTTCGCACGCGAGACAAAACAACTAAATAGCTTTACAAATGAGTTATGGGATGTTAAGTTTTATACTGAACAAATATATACAGTTAAATGACTAGCAAGGATACACACACGCAATAGACGGGAACAAACACACCCACACGCAAACAACAGGAACAAACACACCCACACGCAAAAAACAGGAACAAAACACACACCCACACGCAAACAACAGGAACAAACACACCCACACGCAAACAACAGGAACAAACACACCCACACGCAAAAAACAGGAACAAACACACACAAAGACAAGAACAAACACAAACACGCAAAAAACATGAACCTTAACATCAAAATCTCATCGGCATAAAATTTATTTTTTTTGTCAGACATTTTCCTTTGAAATAAAAGAAAAAAAAATAATATAGTTAAAAATTCCTTTGTTTATGAATCTGTGTAAGCTGACGACAAAGACAAGTTTATTATAGTTTTTATTATTTTTTTTTTTAGCCAATAATCTTACTCTGAAATTTTGAAATATATTGATTTAAGAATATATATGTAAGGATGTAATTATATTCAATGAGACTAAAATGGCTGTAATTTATGATAGATGGATAGATATTAGATTGATAGATAGATATTAAATAGATAAATAGATAGAGATTAGATATAGATAGATAGATAGATAGATGTTTAATATATCACTACTTTAAACTAATATTTACAGCCAAACTTCCAATTCTCAATATTTGAATAATAAAAAACTATATTTTCAAATTTACAAAAGTGAGAAAGACAAGTTTGGAATTGTTTTAAAAGTTGTAACTCGAGTTTTCAGGCTAAACTTTCTCTCATATTTAACCTAATGCATTACTAAATAACTCACAATACATTACTAAATAACTCACAATACATTACTAAATAACTCACAATACATTACTAGATAACTCACAATACATTACTAACAGTTTATACTACAATAACAATAATTTTAATAATATACATTAATAACTACACAATACTTAAATAAATTTTAATACACACATAAATAACTCTATCACATTACTAATAACTCACAATACAATAATAAATAACTTTAATATTATTAAATAGCTCACAATACATTAATAAATAACTCACAATACATTACTAAATAACTCACAATACAATATCACTAAATAACTCACAATACAATACTAAATAACTCTTAATACATTACTAAATAACTCACAATACATTACTAAATAACTCACAATACATTACTAAATAACTCACAATACATTACTAGATAACTCACAATACATTACTAAATAACTCACAATACATTACTAGATAACTCACAATACATTACTAAATAACTCACAATACAATACTAAATAACTCTTAATACATTGCTAAATAGCTCACAATACAATACCAATAACTCTCAATACATTACTAATAGCTCACAATACAATACTAAATAACTCATAATACAATACTAATAACTCTTAATACATTACTATAGAACTCTTAATACACCAAATACATTCTAGCAGTTAGAGACATTAAATAAATCTCTTGAGCTTTAAAACTTTTACGAAATACTACACCAAGTTTTAAAATCCAAATATGTCAGAAAAAAAAAATAATAAACTTCATTTGCTCGTGAACTTTTGGCCCACGAATGTACACAACTTGAGGTTTGAAAAGTTTGAAATAAAATTGTGAAATAATGTTTGAGAGAGAGATTCTGCTGTGGTGTGTCAAGATAGATAGATAGATGGATGGATAGAGGGATAGGTAGATAGATAGATGGATAGAGGGATAGGTAGATAGATAGATAGATAGATAGATAGATAGATAGATAGATAGAGGGATAGGTAGATAGATAGATAGATAGAAAGAAAGAAGGATAGATAGAGGGATAGGTAGATGGATAGCGGGATAGATAGCGGGATAGATAGATGGATAGAGGGATAGATACAGAGATAGGGATAGATAGATAGATAGATGGATAGAGGGATAGATGGATAGATAGAGGGATAGATAGAGGGATAGGGATAGGGATAGATAGATAGATGGATAGATAGATAGATAGATATACAGTATATATAGATAGAATTTTAAGTTAGATAATATGATCAAAAAACTTACAAGAAATCACTAAAAATTATCTTCATTATTTTATGTTCAAACAGATGAAGACGCGAGCGACAGTCTTTGATTATTAAGGTTTGAAATTAGATATAAAATGAACCTCTTTTCTTTTCACTGAAATTTATAAACATATCGCTAAAGAGGTTTATTATAGGTACACAGACGGACACGAATCACACACACACACACACACACACACACTCACACACACACACACACACACACACACACACACACACACATATTCTCAACCCATCTAAAAAATAAAATCTCAATTGACCTGACCTGAGTTGACCTATTCTCTTGCCCGCAGTGTGGTCGGTGACTGGGATAGCCGGACGTGCTGCTGACCTGCCCTGCTACCTGGACCCTCGTACACCTGGTGATAAGCCCAAGTTAATACTGTGGTACAAGGAGGCAGTTAGGAGCCCTTTGTTCAGGTCAGTTGTATAGTGTATGGTCTATGATGTATGGTGTATGGTCTATGATGTATGGTGTATGGTCTATGATGTATGGTGTATGGTGTATGATGTATGGTGTATTTTTCTTCCCTTCCTTCACCCTCCTCTCTTCATTCACTCTTCCTCCCTTTCTTCACACAGTTTATCTACTTGTCCTCTACACCTTTTCCCTCTCTCTTTCCCCTCCTCCTCCCTATCAATTAATTATTCCATTCCATCTTTTATTGGCTTTCCCTAATTCTCACGTCCGCCCTCCTCTTCCTCCTCCTCCTCCTCCTCTTCATCCTCCTCCTCTTCCTTCTTCTCCTCCTCTTCCTCCCTCGCTTGTGTGATTTTTTCTCGCGTACTTTATTGTATTTTTTATCTATCTTTCTTGTCTCTATTTCTCTTTCTCTTTTCTTTCTTTTTTCCTTTCCTTTAATGTCCTTCTCTCTCTTTTTGTAACTTTTATTCCCTTACCTCTACCTACTTTCTTCTTCCTCTTCCTCCTCTTCCTCCCTTCTTACCTATAAATTCTACTTGTTCTCGCCCTCCCCTTCCCTCTCTCTTCCCTAAATCCTTCTCTTGTTCTGTTTCCCGTTTATCCTTTTATCCCTATACCACCAATTTTCTCCTGCATCTCTGCGCCTCTTTTATCCATTACTCTTATTTCTCTTTCTCACCTTTTTTGTTCATTCTCTTATATTACCCTATTTATGTCTTTGCTTTCCCCCTTTTTCTCCCTTTCCCTCCTCTTCTTATTCCTGTCTATCCACCTCCCTCTTCTTCCTCTTTCTTCTCCCCTTCGCCCTTTACCCCCCTCTCCTTCCCCATCCCCCTCTCACTCCCCTTTCCTCTTCCCCCTCCCAACCCCCTCCTCCTCTCCCTCTCTCTCTCTCCCTCCCAGCATCCTCTATCTGTCCGTTCACCCTTCTGTTCCATCCCCTCCCTGGGTTCTGTCTTTTTGCCACCACTATCAGCAGCAACGTCACTCTCAGTAGCAGGAGCAGTATCAGTAGCAGAGGCAGAGGAACAGTAGCAGCAGTAACAGTAGCAGGAACAGAAGCAGGAACAGTAGCAGCAGCAGGAGCAGTAGGGCCGCTCTGTCGACAATGCTCTCCTTAGGCAGGCAGTCAACGGCCAGTCATCATCATAATAATTGATCCCGGAGTATACCAAGTGGTGGGTGTTGTGCCTTGCCCACCCGCCCACCCTGCCTTGCCCACCATGCCTAACCCACCCTGCCTGCCTTGCCTCACCCACCCTATCTTGCTCACCCTGCCTTGCCCACCCTACTAACCCACCCTGCCTTGCCCACCCTACTAACCCACCCTGCATTGCCCACCCTACTAACTCCACCTTGCCTTTGCCCAATTCTATTAACTCCACCCTGCCTTGCCCACCCTACTAACCCAACCTGCCCACCCTATTAACCCACCCTGCCTTGCCCACCCTATTAACCCACCCTGCCTTGCCCAATTCTACTAACTCCACCCCTGCCTTGCTCCACCCTACTAACCCACCCTGCCTTGCCCACCCTACTAACTCCACCCTGCCTTGCCCACCCTACTAACCCACCCTGCCTTGCCCACCCTACTAACTCCACCCCTGCCTTGCCCAATCTCTACTAACCCAATCTCTACTAACTCCACCCTACTAACCCACCCTGCCTTGCCCACCCTACTAACCCACCCTGCATTGCCCACTCACCCACCATGCCTCACTCACCCACACAGTCTGCCTCGCTCACTAACTCACTTGGCCACTCTCCTGACTTTAACCAAAAAGTGAACTGTGTGTCTTAGTCATACTCACAGTCAAGCAGTCATACTGTCATACTAAGTCATACTAACAGTCATACAGTCTTATTAACAGTCAAACAGTCATACTAACAGTCAAACAGTCATACAGTCATACTAACAGGATTTCATGATCAATTTACTGTGGATACCATTTAATACGTCGAAGATTGTCAGAAATTTGAACACACACACACACACACACGCACACACGCACGCACGCACACACACACACACACACACACACACACACACACACACACACACACACACACACACACACACACACGATGTATCAGCCGTTCTTTTGTTAGTGTTTTTCACAGCGAAACTGTATTTTACGAACAATTCTCTCCACAGTGAATTCAGACAATGGTTTATACTGCCTATGGTTTATATTGAGAGAGAGAGAGAGAGAGAGACTTTAATCTTATCATATTATTGTTATTGTCATCATAATAATTTAATCCCTTGACTCACAATTACGTAAAGCACTTTGACATTCCTTCGTTAAAATTAATTCAATAACCACCTACCTTAATCACCCATCGTGCCCAGTAGGTCTAACTCCCAGGTAATTAGCAAGCATCAAGCACCTGATCGACACGGTAATGAGAGCCCAGGTAGACTAATTACCGATGGTCTAAATTAATTGAGAGGATCACCCTTCTCTCGGCCTAATTAATGTGTCATGACCTTCTAATGTTTATTACTTACACCTGGCTGAAGTAGTTGATGGTGGTAGTGGTGGTTGGCAGTTGTTTTGAGATCACCCCTGACCTCTCTTTTCCCTCCCATTGATATTCTTCTGAACCTCGATCCAATAATCCCTTTGACCTCGTGACCTCCCCTGAACCTCGTGACCATCCATGACCTCCCCTGTACCTCGTGACCATCCATGACCTCCCCTGTACCTCGTGACCTCCCATGACCTCCCCTGAACCTCGTGACCTCCCATGACCTCCCCTGAACCTCATGACCTTCCCGTGACCTCAACTGCAGTGTGGTCCAAGTAAACATATTACTTGGCTGATACCTCAACCCTTGCTCGCTTGTCCACAGTGTATAGCATGAAAGTCTCCCAGCCCCACCACCCAGCCCCCACCCACCCAGCTCCCAATACCACCCAGCCTCTACCACCCAGCCCCACCACCCAGTCCTGCTGCCACCCAGCCCCCTTGCCACCCAGCTCCCTTGCCACCCAGCCCTTGCTACCCAGCCCTACCACCCAGCCAAGTTACCACCCAGCCCTACCACCGTGCCCTGCCACCCAGCCCCACTAATTCAGCCTCCTACCACCCAGCCCTTGCCACCCAGCCCTGCTTTTCACCCAGCCCTTGCCACCCAGCCCTACTCACCCAGCTCCTTGCCACCCACCCCTTGCCACCCACCCCTTGCCACCCAGCCTCTTGCCACCCACCCCTCATCTAGATCTCATCACCTGTGTCCCTATCACTCAGCCTCCACCACCCAGCCCTCACCCACCCACTCCCACCTCTCCACCCACCCACACCCCACCTCTCCACCCACCCACACCCCACCTCTCCACCCACCCACCACTCCAAACAACTGCTTGGGGGTGAATGAACTAGGTAACTACTGTGTAAGATAGTTAGGTAGTTGGGTGGTTTGACTTCGTACAGTCCATAATACCGTGACGTCACTACATCTAGCTATGATTGACTGATTCAAGGAAGGACAAGTCAGTGTGTTTGTTCATCACCGTGGGGACGGATGCTGAAAAGTTGCCTGGGATTTTATTGCGTAAAGAACCCAAACAAACTCAGTGATTGAAATAAGATCCGGAGACTTTACCTTTATAAGTGGAATCGGATCGTAGTTAGATAATTGAGCTTGTAAGGTGAGTTAATGAATAAATAGGAGTGTAAGGTATGTATTAGTGTTTGTAAAAGTAGCTTTGGACAATTTAGACTAAAAAAAACAGGTGTTCACATAATAATAGGGAGAAAATCAGCCTACAGTAAGAACGGTACACCTGTAGAACCAAGAACACCTGGGTGAAAAACAAAGAGATTATATTGTGTTTGTGTTGGAGGTGACGCGCCGGTCAGGTAACAACAGGTAACGTCGCTCACCAAAGCCACAGACAACACCTGTGTGCCTTACCTGCCCTCACCGCCCATCACACCTGTAATAAACGCATCATCAACACATGACTTAATTACCGTCAAGACACGCAGGCTTCTTCACTTCCTTCCCACCTGTAGTGTTCCTGTGTCAACACCTGTTATGCTGTAATTAATGTATTGACACAACCTTCTTCCAGTACCTGTGTTAGTTGTTACCAGTACTCTCTCTCTCTCTCTCTCTCTCTCTCTCTCTCTCTCTCTCTCTCTCTCTCTCTCTCTCATTCATTACCCTGTCACATACCTTTTCCACCACTAATGTCAACCCATTCCATTTCCCTCTCACATTTTCTCTTCCATCCCATGAACTCACACAACTTAACCTCTCCTACCTCACCCGCCTTCCTCTCCCCCCCCCCCCCCTCCTTGCCAGACCTTTGTATGATGCTCAAATTTGCATCGAAAGTTAAATTGCGTTTAGGTAAATGTGATTAACTCCCCCGAGACTGCTGACGTGACTAGCTTAGCGGTGGTGTGTGTGTATGTACCATAACTCAGCCATATCGATGTACCATAATTTTCTTCCCACCACTCCTACAGGAAGACTTCATTAAGTATCTTTCCATCCTACAACTCCTACAGGAAGAGACCATTCATTACTAACACGAGGATTCTTCTTCCTTCCTCAGCCACGACACCAGGGCGCCCCAGTTCGACGGGGACTTGGGCCAGGGTGAAGGGGTGTTGTCGGTGAGCAGGGGCGCGGCCACCCTCACCTACCATAACATTACCTCTAAACACGCCGGCATCTACGAGTGTCGGGTGGATTTCTACAAGTCTCCGGCACACTCGAAGTTCGTCAATCTTACTGTTATTGGTAAGTACTGTATGGCCATTCTTCTTCTTCTTTACTCATCCACAAAACTCCATTTGCCTCTCCCCGAACCCACGAGAGATTCAGAACTCGTGAATCCGAAGCATTTATGGACAGATTAAGGTATCAGTCTACTACTTCGGGTTCACTTAAATTTGATACAGTTTATTCCTGTTTTTGTATTTTGTTGTTGTAATTTCAGGTTTTTTAATATATTTGAAATTATGTTTTGTATCTATACTTACAATAATTATTACTGTATATTAAAAATAGTGTTAATATGTCTTGTCGTGTGCAGTTACAGCAACGATTTTTGTATCTTTTGAAGGCTGTATTTTACAGTCTTAATCTGTTGTGATTTTGTAATGACTTTCTGTATCTCGGCTTACAGCAATGATACCCGGTTCTTTTTTTATGGTTACAGTTAAGTAATTGTCTGTATTTTCTGAAACTGGTTCTTGTAAATGACTGTATATTTACCTTTACAATCACCGTCAAGTGATTGTAAGTGATTAATTATGTAACTAAAACTCGTTGGGTCTTGTAATTGATGATTTGGGATCACCTGAAGATTAGATCCCCACTTACCTTACTTCACCTGTTGATTAAGTAACCTAACTCTACCTGGAGGAGTTAGGTTAGCTTTAAATTTAGTTAGGTTCGGTTTGAGTAGGAGAGGTTAGATTATATTTATTTAGCGTTATGTTATGTTAAATTAGGTTAGGTTAGGTTAGGTTAGGTTAGGTTAGGTTAAGATGTATAATCATCAGGTGGAATAAACTGGGGTGTTTAATCTTCAGGTAAACTCTACCTTTTCGCACCTAAAACAAGTTACAAAAACATTACAGTGATCGTATCGTGTCTGACTGAATCTTTGCTTGTTACATAGATTACATAGCGCCTTGGTACTGTAATTACACCCGTCTTAACTACACCATTCTGCGGTGGTTGGCGTGGAGAAGCTTGTTAGCATAATGATCATTGCTGTTGTGTGGTTCGGCGGGGGGGGGGGTGTTAATGGCTTCTGCACCGTAGCAGGTTACAGCCTTAACTATGCAGTACCCGAGCTTGTTAATAATATGTTAATTGGGTCGTTATCTTGTAGTTGTTGTTGTTGACTGCAGCGTGTGTGTGTGTGTGTGTGTGTTCCTGTTTGCTGTTATGGTTAGGTTAGGTTAGGTTAGGTTGACCTCTCGCCTATGTTGACCTTACTAGGGGATAACCTCGTTTATAATTGGCCTCATTGACTCTAATTAGTGAAAAAGTTTGGCTCAGACTAGCGGCCACAGTCTCTCATAATTGCCTCATTATTGTTGATTATACCTCACTAACAGCCCTTACTCATTAGCTCACATTGCCCTCATAATAGTTTTCATTAATTTGTACCAACCTCATTAATTTGTACCAAACCCATTAATTTGTACCAACCTCATTAATTTGTACCAAACCCATTAATTTGTACCAAACTCATTAATTTGTACCAAACCCATTAATTTGTACTAAACCCATTAATTTGTACCAACCTCATTAATTTGTACCAAACCCATTAATTTATACCAAACTCATTAATTTGTACCAACCTCATTAATTTGTAAACTCATTAATTTGTACCAAACTCATTAACCTGTAATTCTCTTTTTAGTGTTTAGTGATATCATTATTTCTTCATTAATCACGTAACTCCTTCATTAAACTCATAAGCATCATTATCTGGCGTCACACCCACACCCACACACACACACACACACACACACACCCACACACACACACACACACACACACACCCACCCCCCACCCACCCACCACCACCCACCCACACACACCCACACACACACCCCCACACACCCCACACACACACACACACACACACACACCTTAACTGGACACTAAGAGCCAAGTCATCACACTACCTATCCCAATTATGTACGAGCTAACTAGGTTGTTTGTAACTGATTGTTGTAATATCATTTGGCCTCGTAATACAATTTGTAAACAAACTTTGATACAACATTCATATATTAATACTCAGGTGGCGCGTATATCTTGTTAACAAAAAGTAAGCTTGATTAACACTCTCACTGTTAACCTATTAAACAGGAGGAAATTTAACTTTGAACAAAAAATTATGTTGATTTTATTTATTTTGTTTTTAGTTTGTTTTTGCTGTTTTTTGAGGGAATAATTTTGTTTTGTCTTTTCGTTTGACTGTTTTTGCAGTGTGTGTGTGTGTGTGTGTGTGTGTGTGTGTGTGTGGATAGACCGTATCACTCTCCCGTTAAGTGTACATAACTGCCTCAAAACACTTACAAGCCAATGACGTCATCACACAGGTACAACACATTCACCTGTTAATTAGCAAACTCCTGCACACAGCATAAGGCTAATGAGAGTTAAAAGTTCAATAATGAACTTGAGAAACATGAGGAGGAGGGAGAGCGGAGGGAGGGAAGGAGGATGAGGAGGAGGGGTAGTGTTGGAGAAGGGAGGGAGAAGGAGGAGGAGGTAGTGTTGGAGGTAGTGTTGGGGAAGGAGGAGGAAAGGTGATGATGAGGTAAAAAGTGATGGAGGGGAAGGAGCTACCTCCTCTATCCTCTGCAACACCTCCTACCATCCTGAAAACCTTCCTACCATCCTGCAACACCCCCTACCATCCTACAACACCTCCTACCATCCTGCAACACCTCCTACCATCCTAAAACCTTCCCTACCATCCTGCAACACCTCCTACCATCCTGCAACAACCTTCCTACCATCCTGCAACACCCCTACCATCCTGCAACACCTCCTACCATCATGCAACACCCCCTACCATCCTGCAACACCACCACCATCCTGCCCTACCATCCTGCAACACCTCTACCATCATGCAACACCTCCTACCATCACACCTCCTACCATCCCAACACCTCCTACCATCCCGCAACACCTCCTACCATCCTGAAACCTACCATCCTCCACCATCCAACCTTCCCCTCCTGCCATCCTGCAACACCACCCCATCAAAACCCCCTACCATCCTGCAACATCCCTACCATCCTGCAAAACCTCCAACCATCCTGCCTTCCTACCATCCTGCAACACCCCCTACCATCCTGCAAAACCTCCCTACTACCCTGCACACCCCCCATCCTGCAAAACCTTCCCTACCATCCTGCAACACCCCTACCATCCTGCAACACCCCTACCACCCTGCAACACCCCTACCATCCTGCAACACCTACCCTCCTACAATACCTGGTGCAAGACACTTAATCACTATTTAATGAGATCTGAGAAACCATAAAAATGTTTAATGGATACAATCTCTCAGTGCAGCGCCTTGAGAATGTAGTGTGAGGTGTGTTGTGTTGGGTGTGTGTGTGGAGTGTGTGTGTGTGTGTTGTGTGGGTGTGTTTGTGTTGTTGTGTTAGTGTGTGTTGGTGTGTGTGTTGGTGTGTGTTGTGTGTTGGTATTGTGTTGTGATGTGTTGTGTTAGTATGTTGTGTTAGGTGTGTTGTGGGTGTGCTGTGTTGGGTGTGTTGTGTTGGGTGTGTTGTGTTGGGTGTGTTGTGTTGGGTGTGTTGTGTTGGGTGTGTTGTGTTGGGTGTGTTGTGTTGGGTGTGTTGTGATGAGAGATGATCTGTCCTCTATTTTTCTTATTTATCTTAATCTCCTCTCCTTTCCCCCTCTTCATCATCGTCTTCACCTATACAAATTCTATGATTAATCGCATCTTGTAACCTCTCTCTCTCTCTCTCTCTCTCTCTCTCTCTCTCTCTCTCTCTCTCTCTCTCTCTCTCTCTCTCTCTTCAAACAAAATCACATCTCTCATCTCTGGCTACCATCAAAACTGTCCCCTGAGAAAATGACAAGAAAAAGGGTGTGAGTGAGTTGAGTGAGTGAGTGAGTTGTCCTTCAGAGATCACCACTTAGGGATAGACCCGCCCCAGAGCTCACCTTGGGATAGGAACCCCCCCCCAGGCTCACCACTTGGGATATAGGAACCCGCCCCAGAGCTCACCACAGGATATAGGAACCCGCCCCCAGAGCTCACCACTTAGGATATGAGAACCCGCCCCCAGAGCTCACCACTTAGGATATAGAACTGCTCCACCAACTCCTTTATCCTTCAACTGGCTGCTTCTTTCATGTGGGTCGGTGTTGTGTTTTGTTCCGTCCTTCTCTCTCTCTCAGATTATTCTTATTTTGCTTGCAGTGATTCGCTGAGTTTCTTGTGGGAAGTGGGTGTGGGGTAGTGAGTGTGGGTAGTGGGTGTGGGGTAGTGGGTGTGGGGAGTGGTGTGGGGGGTGGTGTGGGGTAGTGAGTGTGGGGTGTGGTGTGGGGGGAGGTGTGGGGGGTGAGTTTGGTGGTGGTGTGGGGAGTGAGTGTGAGTGTGGAGTGTGGGTAGTGAGTGTGGTGGTGGTGAGTGTGGGGAATGGGATGGTGGTGGCCATTTTTTCATACTGGGGGGCATTATTTTTTTATTTTTTTTATACTATGGACAAATATTTTCAAGACAATATGAACAAAATACAAGTCACACACCTTTTATTTTAATCGCATTCAAAATAGCCGGTTGGCGTCCCTTTTGAATTTCACTTTCACTGGACAAATCTGATGTGAAGGTAAATTAAGAGATGATTTCATGATATTTGACAGGTGCTTTCAGAACAGTAAGCCAATCAGCATCGATCACTGTATTTTTTGGTATCTGATGGAACAGGTTTAGACAGGTAATTGATAATATGTAAACCTAACAAACCAGTGTATACTTTTTTTTTCTACACGTATGAGACATGTATGAGGTGTTTCCGACCCGTATGAGACTTGAAAGAGACGTGTATGAGACGTGATTAAGACATATTACGAGGATTTTGTTTAGTTTTTACCCGATTTTTACGTAATTTTTCAAGAATTTCTCTAATTTTACCTGATTTTTTCGAGAATTTTTTTACCTTTTTTAACCATGATTTTTTTTTACTTGGTTTTCAACATCATGAAGTAGACAAATAGGCCAAGATCTTCTCCCTCTCATCATCTCATCATTAGGTTAGGTTAGGTTAGGTGATGTCTAGAGTTGGAAACCTGATCGTCTTTTGTTTTAGCTCCTGGGATCACTGATTGTTTTTCCTGGAAAGTTGAAAAAAGAAGGGATTTTTCTTGCTTTCTTCTTTGTTCTTTTTGTTGTTCTTGTTCTTCTTGTTCTTCTACTTGTGGGCTTTACCGATGATAATAATGATGATGATAATAATAATAATGAAAATAATGGTGATGATAATGATAATGACTTTCTCTCTCTATTAAAGTTATCTCATAATTTATCGTTTTCTCATTCAGCGCTTAAGTTCATTTAGTTTCAGTCTTATCTAATTGCCATCTGACAGCCTTATCTGATAGTTACCTCTCTCTCTCTCTCTCTCTCTCTCTCTCTCTCTCTCTCTCTCTCTCTCTCTCTATGCTTCCTTACCCTCTTCTTTTATATGTCATTATCACTTGTTATTTACTTATTCCCTTTCTTAATTGGTGTTTGCGAGTTATTATTATCAACATTCTTCCTTCCCCTTCTGTTTTATTTGCAATTATCACCTATTCTTTGCTTATTCTCTATCCCAATAACTATCATCATATTGCTCATTAAGTCCTTCGTTCTTCGCCCTTACCCTTCGTCTTAATTATCACTTATTCTCTGTTCATTATCGGTCGTTTCTCATCTCTTATCATTAACTTCTCCTCTTTTACTTCCTCCTTCTAATAACGTTATTCTAGTTTCTCTCTTATTACCGTCTTTATCATGCTATTGTAATTTATTTGTATTTTTTTATTATATTTTTAATAATTGTTTCGTGTGATAATTTGTTTTAAGTAATATTTTTTTTATCATTATTATTTCTTTATTTAACTTTATTCATTTTGTTTATTCATTGTTTATTGAATTATTATTATTATTATTATTATTATTATTATTATGTTTCTAGTTATTCTTCGTCGTATTTTCATCTGCCTTCTTCATCATTTTTATAATCACCTTCCTTAATTAAGAACCACGTTTATCCTTCTCTATCACCACCCTATCACCATCACCATTCTCACTATCTCTCTAGTTCATCTTCCTCCCTCATCATCGCTCATCATCGTCATGCACCATCTTTATCACCATTTTTCTCCATCTCCTCAGCTCATCACGCTTACTTCATTAACCCCGTGATGACCATACTAATGTAGAGAGAGAGAGAGAGAGAGAGAGAGAGAGAGAGAGAGAGAGAGAGACTTCCTAATCCAACTCCGTCCTGTTCCGTTCCGCACCATACCACTCCCAACCCATCCCATAATATACCATACCATGCCATATCATACCATCCATTCCCATTCCTTATTCCCAGACGTAGGAATGACCCCCAGTAGCCATTTACTGCTTAATGTACCTGAAAGGCAACTCTCTCTCTCTCTCTCTCTCTACCTTTCCACGATTCTCCTCCTCTTCCCTCTCCTCCTTTTTCCATCCCCCTCCACCTCAACCCCTTCGTGTTTTAATGCTGCAGAAAGGGCAGGTGTCTCCCACTCTGGCTCTAGAGGTCATCTCCTCCTCCTACCTTCCTTCCCTCCTTCCTCCTTACTCTCTTCTCCTTCTTACCCCTCCCCTCCCTCCCCTCTTCCCCCCCCCCCTCCCTCCCCTCTCCTCCTCTCCCTTCATCCATGATTCACAGAGGCGCCTCTCCAACCCTCTTAATTATCCAGTAACAAATATCAGCTACCCCAAGCGGGCTCGCTAGGTCTCCGGATAGCGTCACTTTTGTCTGTCTGTCTGTCTGTCTCTCGTGTTTTTTCTGTCTGTCTGTCTGTCCTGTCTGTCTGTCTCGTGTTTGTCTGTCTCTGTCTGTCTCTGTTTGTCTGTGTCTATCTGCCTGTCTCGTGTTTTCTGCCGTTCTGTCTGTTTGTCTGTCTGTCTGTACGCCTGTCTCGTGTTTGTCTGTGTCTGTCTGTCTGTCTGACTCTGTGTCTGTCTGTCCTGTCTGTCTGTGTCTGTCTGTCTGTGCAGCTCTGTCTGTGTCTGTCATTCTGTCTGTCTGTCTCGTGTCTGTCTGTCTGTGTCTGCCTGTCTCGTGTTTGTCTGTCGTTCTGTCTGTCTGTCTGTCTGACTGTCTCGTGTCTGTCTGTCTGTCTGTCTGTCTGTGTCAGTCTGTCTGTCTGTCTGTCTGTCTGTAATATGGCTCGGTATGTCAATTTGTGTCTCTCTCATCTCCCCATACCGCCTTCCTTTCCCTCCTTTCCTCCCTTTCTCTTCTTTCTCTCCTTCTCTCCCTCTCTTCCTTTTTCTTAAGTACAGCAGATGAGTTGTTAGTAGTTAGTTTAGTAAGTTAGATGGTAGTTTAGTAGTTAGTTAGTAGTTAATTGGTAGTTAGGCTAGTTAGTTAGTAGTTGGTTTAATTGGTTAGTAGTTAGAACAGTTGGTAGTTAGGATAGTTAGTAGTTGTTAGGCTAGTTAGTAGTTGTTAGGTTAGTTAGTAGTTAAGCTAGTTAGTAGTTAGGTTAGTAGCTGGTTTAGTTAGTAGTAGTTAGGCTAGTTAGTAGTTGTTAGGTTAGTTAGTAGTTGTTAGGTTAATTGTTCGTTAGTGTTGGGTGTGGCGTCTTGGCCAAGGTGAGTTTAGAGACCTTGTTAAAAACACTCGTTGGTAACCTTAGCTGCAGGTAATGATGGCGTCACCTTACCCCTCACACACACACACACACGGTCTTACAATCCCCCTTTTCTTCCTCCTCCTCCTTCCTCCTCCTTCCTCCTCCTGTTCTTCCTACTCCTCCTCCTCCTGTTCTTCCCTCTTCCTCCTCCTCCTCCCTCCTCCCCCTCCTCCTGTTCTTCTTCCTCCTCCTCCTCCTCCTTCTCTTCATCTTCCTCCTTCCTCCTCCTCCTGTTCTTCCTCCTACCCCTCCTCCTGTTCTTCCTACCCCTCCTCCTCCTGTTCTTCCTTCCTCCTCCTCCTCCTCTTCATATCCCTCCTCCTCCTGTTATAGAAGTGATATATTTTTTTACGCCTACTCTTGTAAACAAAGACAAAAAAAAATGTCTTTGTCTGGTATATTAAAAAAGTTATCTCTGGTAGTTACAACAACAAAAAATTCTGAAGGGGTAATTGTTCTCTTCTCTCTTGAACAAAAACGGGGGAAATTAATGTGTGGAGGAGGAGGAGGAGGAAGAAGAAAGAGAAGGAGGAGGAGGGAGAAAGAGAAGGAGGAAGAGGAGGAGGAGGAGGAGGAGGCGACAGGTTATCAATGGTGTTCACATAAGCACACTTAAGCATATTTTTTTTTCTTAAAGGTTTATTATAGTCTCTCTCTCTCTCCACCTTTCCCATCTTCTCCCTTCTCTCCCTCCCTTCCCCCACTCTTTCTTTTCCTCCTCACCCTTTTTCTCTCCCTCTCCCCCCACCTCCCCCCCTTCTGTCTCTCCCTGTGTCCCTCCTTCTCCCCCTCCTAACCTCCCTCCCTCCCTCATCAAGACCTTTAGAACCAGGTAGTAACTCGTACCCGCCAATTATCCTCGCCACTAATGAGGGGTTTGTTAGCCTATCAGGTGTAGTTACTGCTTCCTTAAGTCACTATAACCCGGAAAAATGAGGACTTACTGTTATCCGGACCACCTGACCTGTACTGACCTTATCCTGATCTGACCTGCCTGACCTGTCCTAACTTAAACGCACCCTTACCTATCCTAATCTAACCTAACTTGACCTGACCCAACTTGACCTGACCCTCATCTATCCTAATCTAACTGAACCCTGACCAATCCTAACTTACCTGAGCTTGATATTCCCAAAACAACACAACCTAACCAGACTTGATCTCTCTCTCTCTCTCTCTCTCTCTCTCTCTCTCTGTCTCTCTCTCTCTCTCTCATTTCGCCAGCGAGTCGTAGTCGTGAAGTCGTTGGTGGTGGTCGTCTGGCTAAGTCGTAGTAGAGTTGAGCTCAGCAGTCGTAAACACAGAAGCGCTTTCATGCACTCGAGGAAATGTTGACGTGTGTGCTGCGCTAAACCTGTGCTCTCTGCTCTTGTTCATCTCCCCGCGCCTCTGTTCTATTTTGTCAGTGATGTATTCTGAGCTTGTGTATTAGTTAGTTAGGTTCTATTTACACCACCACCACCACCACCACCACCACCATCATCATCCTCATCATCATCATCATCATCATCAACACCGTCGCTGAGAGAGAGAGAGAGAGAGAGAGAGAGAGAGAGAGAGAGAGAGAGAGAGAGAGAGAATCATCAATCTTGGGGGCAACATAGTGCAACTGACAGTATTGACAGAGCTGTCAGTGTGAGAGGCGGACAGACACTCGCACACTTCCTCTCAATTTGTCGATAAAGCCTTTAGTGTTTTAATTACCACACACACACACCGTACACACTCACGCACACACACACACGCAAACAAACAAACAAAAACACAAGCAAGTTAAACATAGAATAAGACCTACCCGGTACATTATACAGGGTGGTCAAAAAACAAAAAACAGTCCCTTTACCGACATCAAATACCTCGGGTTAGGGAGACTTATGCACCACCCTGTATAATATATATTTCAAGAAAACGAGACCACTTTTACCTTCCAATTACTCGTGTTTTTTTAAGTTTTAATTTGAGTACTCCTCCTGGCTGTCTTTGTGGGGAGTATTTGTGTGGATTATTTTGTGGATTTGTGGATTATTTATGTGGATTATTTTGTGGATTTGTGGGGGACTTTTTTATTATTTTTACGTGTTTGGTCTTTTGTTATTTTTCCGTGTTTTTTTTTTATTTACCTTTTTTTTTAGGCTTGTTTGGGCATTTTTATTCCGTGTTTTATTTACATCGGTGTTTTTTTTAGACTGAATATCCGGAAACCATGAAAGTCTAAACCTCTTTCTCCCTAAACCACAACCAACACCTAACCTAACCTAAACGCACTAATCGTAAACATATATTCAATCTTTTTTGTTTCTTTATAACACTCAACTTCGTATCAAAAATTGCCGAAGTTTAAACCTGAAAGAAAATAAGAAAGTGAGAAAAAATATATTAAACTCTCTGCAGGCTTACATCTTTTTCGCTGTGACAAAGAGAAAATTTTCTTACAGTGAGCCAAACTTTTCATGAAATATATCCAGACCGAGAAGGTGAAATTTGTTGGTGAGTTCAGAGTGAGTCGTGTTTCTCTCTCTCTCTCTCTCTCTCTCGCTGATGTACCCGCACGAGTTACCTTGTCCACGAGAACCTGCCAGATTTTGTGTTGTGGACGAGGGTAGATTTAGATATGTGTGTGTGTGTGTGTGTGTGTGTGTTTTGCGTTATCGTACAGGCAGGGTAAGGATAGCTATACGGTTATCTTAATGTGCTTAAACCTGGATAAACCTAAATTACTCAGGATAAACCAGATGTACCCTTATCCTGCTGTCAGAATTATATTGGATGGGTTTTGTTATCCTCTTGTCAGGGTAAATACTGAAACAGTCTAGTGTGATCCAACTAAAACAAGCGTTGGTCAGGTCAAATCGGGTTTAGCTTAAATCCTTTTGTGTCAGATTAAATATTCTCCTACTAGACAAATACTGGTCAGGATAAATCTGGATGTGATGTAATCCTGCTGTCGGATTAACTTGGTCTTACTGTTGTTCAAAATAGAGACGTACTGGTTAGGGTAAAGTCGTATTTTAGGATTATTGGGTTAGTTTAGGGTATGACTTTATCCTATCCTAACACATCCCTATCTTACCCTAACAGAGACCTATCCTAACACATCCCTATCCTACCCTAACATAGTCCTATCCTAACACATCCCTATCCTACCCTAACAGAGTCCTATCCTAACACATCCCTATCCTACCCTAACAGAGCCCTATCCTAACACATCCCTATCCTACCCTAACAGAGCCCTATCCTAACACATCCCTATCCTACCCTAACAGAGCCCTATCCTAACCCAGCTCTATCCTAACACAGCCTCATCCTACCCAAACACGTACCAATCTCAGGCCAGGCTATTGCCCCCTCTTCCCTCCTCCTCCTTCCCTACCCCCCTCCCCCCAACCCCCACCCCTATGACATCACTCAACCTACAGCCTTACCACCACTAACACCTCGCTCACCACCACACCTCGCTCACCACCACACCTCGCTCACCACCACACCTCGCTCACCACAACCCAGAATAAATTCACCGATTTATTTGTGTTTTTTCTCCTTTTCCTTCCTCATTTTTCTTCTTCTTTCTCACAAATGTATTCCAGCAATAACCGTAATTTGCTTCATTCTCCTGGTGATTGATCTGTGTGATTGTTTATGTGTGATTTACGTAGATGTTATTACCTGGAGCTCGAGGCTTGTTCCGTGATCACCTGAGGAATAAAGAAGGATTTATGAGTGTTTGTGTCTGACCAGGGCTGTCATCTGGCCAGGATTTGTGCTGGTGTGTGTGTGTGTGTGTGTGTGTGTGTGTGTGTGTGTGTGTGTGTGTGTGTGTGTGTGTGTGTGTGTGACCTCAATCACACACACACACACACAACTACAGTAATACAGATCCATTCTTCAGGTTTCACTCCTTAATTAGGGAAAGTTACACAGGTAGTCTACGTGTTGATGGTGTGTGTGTGTGTGTGTGTGTGGCAAGTGATAGGGTATTGCAGCGTGTGTGTGGAGTGTTGCAGGTGTGGTGGTGGTGGAGTAGACCAGACAATGTACACCCCAGCAGGCAGTAACTTGTACCTTGATCCCTTGTGTGTGTGTGTGTGTGTGTGTGTGTGTGTGTGTGTGTGTGTGTGTGTGTGTGTGATTGATTACACCAGGGAGGAGCAGGAGGAGGACGGGCTGATGGCAGACGAAAGGGTTAACAAAATACACAAGAACATAAAAACTTCCCCTCGAACCTGAAGGGGACGCAGAAGGGTGTGACGACGAAGGAGTAGAAGGAGAAGGAAGGATAAGAGGGGAGAGTGTTCAATAAGGGGTGGACAGAGACGGTGGTGGTAAGACCCAGCACAGCGCCACTAACCTGCACAAATGAACCCAGAGAATGTGTGTTATTACAGAGGGGAAGTGAGCGAGGTGCTGCTCCTATACACTATGGGAGAGGGGAGTTGCTGGGGAGGGGAGAGAGGGGAGGAGAGGGGAGGGGAAATCTAAGGAAAGGCATCAGTTTTGGACAGAATGTGTGTGTGTGTGTGTGTGTGTGTGTGTGTGTGTGTGTGTGTGTGTGTGTGTTGAAGCATGTCACCACCGCCACCAATATAACCCTGATTAAATAGGGGTGGGATCTTTAAACCTCCTCTTTCAATAAACGGGGTTGACGATTCTCTATTGTTTGACAGGAAGTAACAAGAGAGGGTTTGAGATCCTTTAAGATATTTATTGTTCTGTGAAAGATACACTAATACATTTATCTCCCAAGGGTGAAAATTATTAAAAAAAAAAACATGAATCTAATATCCTTTCTGCAATATGTATTTGTGTAAGAAGATCAGGTGTGAGTAATACCAGGTGTGAGGAAGACCAGGTGTGAGTAATACCAGGTGTGAGTAAGACCAGGTGTGAGTAATACCAGGTGTGAGGATTGGTAAGGCTCATTAAACAGGTGTAAATAAGACCTGACTTGATTCATTAATTGTCAGTAAATACAAGTTAAGTTTATTGACTCGGGTAAAACATCTCCTAATAACAAAAGTAATGAGGAGAATTAAACACCTGCCTTTTTGTAACCTGGATAAAACGACTATTCAAAAAAGTAATTTAAATCATTTATCATAAATTACAGAAAGGTGTTGGTATATATATCACAAAAAGTAAACAATGATTTTAATAATATATAAAACAAGTATAGATAGATAGATAGATAGATAGATAGATAGATATCCCAATGGTAATACTTTCGATTTTAAGACCAAAATATATATACCAGGTGTTAGTAATTACGACCCAATACCTGTGTTTACGGTTTAAAAGAAAGGTATTTATTTGTGTCTCTCTCGGTATCTAACGTATTGATAAGAGTATACCGGCCTTTGGTAGAGAGGTGAGGTGTATCGGTACTATGGGTCGAGGTGTGTGAGTGAAGAGAGAGGTTTATACACTAATGAGGTAAGGTTTATTGGTTTAGTGTTTCCAAGAATGTCAGGAATTGTTGTTGTGGTTGTTAGAGAGAGAGAGAGAGAGAGAGAGAGAGAGAGAGAGACAGTAACGTAAATGGAAGAAAAATTGTGATGGATCAGAAAGGATAGCACTGTCAGCCATCTGCCGCCGCCTCTCTCACTGCCCGTATATCACTGCTGACGGGCTGACACTGCTGACGGCTGACACTGCTGACGGCTGACACTGACTTAAAGGAATCGCCATGGTGAAGGAAGTGTCTACCATGATGAAGGAAGTGTCTACCATTGTGAAGGAAGTGTCTTACCATGATGAAGGAAGTACCCAGCATAATGAAATCAGTCAATTGAACGAAATTTCTATCAAATCAATGAATTAATTTTCTGTCTTAGTTTGCAACACAAGATGACACGAATTTTTAATGCCTCCGTCGGCGTCTGTCTGTCTGTCTGTCTCACTGTCTGTCTGTCTGTCTGTCTGTCTGTCTGTCTGTCTGTCTGTCTGTCTGTCTGTCTGTGTTTGTAAATTAAGATGAAATATTAGAGTTGAGTTTTATAATCAGTGGTGATTTTTCTGGATAATTAATGTGATGCGATTGGCCGCCATTATACTCTATAAATATAATCTTTTAAGTGATTGGTGGACGTATAATCGTTCAGTGATTGGGTCCAAGACAACAGTAAGCAATTAAATCATTAGTTTGTATTGAAAAGTTTTAATAAATATAAGCAGTATCCGCAGTTATTAGCTAGTCTTATATCCGCAGTTATTAGCTAGTCTTATATCCGCAGTTATTAGCTAGTCTTATATCCGCAGTTATTAGCTAGTCTTATATCCGCAGTCATTAGCTAGTCTTATATACGCAGTCATTAGTTAGTCTTATATCCGCAGTTATTAGCTAGTCTTATATCCGCAGTCATTAGCTAGTCTTATATCCGCAGTCATTAGTTAGTCTTATATCCGCAGTTATTAGCTAGTCTTATATCCGCAGTTATTAGCTAGTCTTATATCCGCAGTCATTAGTTAGTCTTATATCCGCAGTTATTAGCTAGTCTTATATCCGCAGTTATTAGCTAGTCTTATATCCGCAGTTATTAGCTAGTCTTATATCCGCAGTCATTAGTTAGTCTTATATCCGCAGTCATTAGCTAGTCTTATATCCGCAGTCATTAGTTAGTCTTATATCCGCAGTCATTAGCTAGTCTTATATCCGCAGTCATTAGCTAGTCTTATATCCGCAGTCATTAGTTAGTCTTATATCCGCAGTCATTAGTTAGTCTTATGCCCGCAGTCATTAGCTAGTCTTATATCCGCAGTCATTAGTTAGTCTTATGTCCGCAGTCATTAGCTAGTCTTATATCCGCAGTCATTAGCTAGTCTTATATCCGCAGTCATTAGTTAGTCTTATGTCCGCAGTCATTAGCTAGTCTTATATCCGCAGTCATTAGTTAGTCTTATGTCCGCAGTCATTAGCTAGTCTTATATCCGCAGTTATTAGCTAGTCTTATATCCGCAGTCATTGGCGGCGAACTCTTCCGCCTATCGCAGTCATTAGCTAGTCTTATATCCGCAGTCATTAGCTAGTCTTATATCCGCAGTCATTAGCTAGTCTTATATCCGCAGTTATTAGCTAGTCTTATATCCGCAGTCATTAGTTAGTCTTATATCCGCAGTCATTAGCTAGTCTTATATCCGCAGTTATTAGTTAGTCTTATATCCGCAGTCATTAGCTAGTCTTATATCCGCAGTCATTAGCTAGTCTTATATCTGCAGTTATTATCTAGTCTTATATCCGCAGTTATTAGTTAGTCTTATATCCACAGTCATTAGCTAGTCTTATATCCACAGTTATTAGCTAGTCTTATATCCGCAGTTATTAGCTAGTCTTATATCCGCAGTCATTAGCTAGTCTTATATCCGCAGTCATTAGCTAGTCTTATATCCGCAGTCATTAGCTAGTCTTATATCCGCAGTCATTAGCTAGTCTTATATCCGCAGTCATTAGTTAGTCTTATATCCGCAGTTATTAGCTAGTCTTATATCCGCAGTTATTAGTTAGTCTTATATCCGCAGTCATTAGTTAGTCTTATATCCGCAGTCATTAGTTAGTCTTATATCCGCAGTCATTAGTTAGTCTTATATCCGCAGTTATTAGCTAGTCTTATATCCGCAGTCATTAGCTAGTCTTATATCCGCAGTTATTAGTTAGTATTATCTTCATTGTTTACCTAAACTGATAATCATCTCTTTATTGTTTACAAAAGATTATATCACGATAATAATAACAATAATATTAAACAAAAGATTGGGATTTTGTTTACACTGAAGTTTGTGTGTGATGCTGTTTGTGGTCAGTGTTATTATTTCTAAATTACTCTCTCATCATCATCATCATCATCATCATCATCATCAATCATATTTCATTGTGTTTTCTCATCATTCCTCTGTGTTTATGCTCCTATCAGCCTTGTGTATAATGTATAAAATGGTCTTGGTAATATGTCTTTCTTTATGACTCTATCAACACCTTATTTATTTTATTATTATTATTATTATTATTATTATTATTATTATTATTATTATTATTATTATTATTATTATTGGTGTTATTCTTTGTCTTGGTTGTTCTTATCGATGTTGACAGCTGGTGGTGTTGACAGCTGGTGGTGTTGACTGCCGGTGGTGTTGACAGCTGGTGGTGTTGACAGCTGGTGGTGTTGACAGCTGGTGGTGTTGACAGCTGGTGGTGTTGACCTCTGGTAGTGTTGACCGCTGGTGATGTTGACCGCTGATAATGGTGCCTGGTATTGATTCAGTCGTCACACAGGGTCGTGTTTTACCTTCACCTGGACGTAGGTCGTGGAGGTACAACACGTCAGGAA
Source organism: Homarus americanus (assembly GCF_018991925.1). Lineage (NCBI taxonomy): Eukaryota > Metazoa > Arthropoda > Malacostraca > Decapoda > Nephropidae > Homarus > Homarus americanus. Next base: position 276,802 of record NW_024741913.1, on the reverse strand, counting down.
GAACAATAATTAAGCAGCAGTCTGGCATTCTTTACTGGACGAACTTTCGCCCGTCTTCTGCTTCCAGTGGCGAAGATAATTGATATATCCGTGGGGGGGGATCATTGTAGCAGCTGGCGAGACTTTGACTGGTCGTGGATGATGCTGACGGAAGTATAATGGACACAGTTGGTCTTGAAGAGGATATAAAGGCATAAGTTGGTCATATAACACAACTAAGAAACAGGCGCGCGTCTCGACCTAACTTACGAGGTCTTCCATAACACGGCATTGTAGTAATTGGCCGTTTCTCTGTCGAAAAACTGCACTGCAGTCATCATCTATAAGGCGGTTATGGTGGAAGTTACGTCATTAAATTCCTTTTACTCGCACCAGATGGCAGCACCCGGAACAGCTGACTCGCATGTAAACAAATGGACGAAACAGCTGATTTTTCACAACAGAGGGAAAGATTTGTTTGATGTCGGTAGAGAGAGAGAGAGAGAGTGGAAGGGGGTGGGGGGTGGGAGATCTGCCGTTATTTAACCTTTAGTAATATTTTATTAAATATTTCCTCAAGACATGAACGAGGATCTTTTTTCCATAAATTTAATCCCTGGGAAGTAAAGGCGGTATTTTTCAAGATTTTATGATCGCAAAAGATTGCTTGAAATATTTTCCCCCAGAAAGCCTTTTTCCCTTTCATTACACAGGACGATATTGAAGGACTTGTTTGATGTTGTTTACAAATGGTAGTGAGAGAGAGAGCGTGTGTCAGGCGTTCATTTTGTCCCCCTAATTGGTAGTTTTAAACAAGGTATCTAATTAAGCTTGAGTGTGTCTGTACCTGTGATAGATGATGACCTAATGGACGCTGTCTTTTTTACGTATCAACATTAAGTCAATCAGTTACATGTATTCACGTGTGTGTGTGTGTGTGTGTGTGTGTGTGTGTGTGTGTGTGTGTGTGTGTGTGTGTGTGTGCGTGTGTGATAATAAAAGAAAATCGTCCAGAAAATTCGTAAAAAAAACACACAAAAACAGCATCAAAGCTTTTACGTTAACAAGATGATTTCTCTCATTTACAACGAACAAAATTAACTTGGAAATGTTGGATAATTTCCTTCCCTTCCCTTCATTACCTTCCGTTCCTTTCATCTGCCCTTCCTTCCCTTCCCTTCATCTGCCCTCCCTTCCCTTCTGCCCTGCGCCCCCGCCTCCCCTTAACGACGACCTTCGCCTGGGAACTGTTGTCTAGACTGCCTACTTCTGATTGCCCTCCCGCCCTCAGAAACTTCATCTCCTACAACGACTGAGAACATAACTGTAGGTGCAGTGTTGAGGTAACGCTGCTATTGCCCCTCACCACTATTGCCCCTCACCACTATTGCCCCGCATCACCATCACCACTGTTGCCCTTCACCACCATCATCACTATTGCCCCTCACCACCATCACCACTATTGCCCCTCACCACCATCACCACTATTGCCCCTCACCACCCATCACCCCTCACCACCATCACCACTATTGCCCCTCACCACCAGACTACATACAGTAACATGTTATACTTATGGTGCTAGTTAGTTAGTGGCGCCGGGGTGTGATGGCTTGGCCTTAGTCATTGTTGCTACCTCGTCTGCTTGCGTTGTGCTGTTGCGGGTTTTTTCTGCTTGGGTCTCTGGGAGTTTATCTGCTTGCGTTGATATCTGGGAGTTTATCTGCTTTGGTCTTTAGGGTTTACCTGCTTATGTTGGTCTCTGGGTTTTATCTGCTTAGGTCTCTGGGGTTGATCTGCTTGATTTAGTTTGGGTTCTATCTGCTTGCGTTGATATCCGGGGTTTATCTGCTTGCAGTAGGAGTGGGAAGAGTTAAAGATCAGATTATAACCTTAAAAATCCCCTAAGTGCTTTTTCCATTTTCTTCTGTGTGACTAAAAAAAAAGAGACGTAATTTCACTCTCTTCAAAAAGCCAGTAATTAGTTTATTCTTTTAAAATATTACCTTTGATTTATTTCTCTTGATCTTTAGTTGTATGTGGAATCTTGATATAGTCGTGAAAATACGCCTTAATCTTCTCACCCCTCCCAACACCTCCCCCCCAACACCTCCCCCAACACCTCCCCAACACCTCCCCCCAACTTCTCCCCCCAACACCTCCCCAACACCTCCCCCAACACCTCCCCCAACACCTCCCCAACACCTCCACAACCTCACAACACCTCCCCAACCTCCCCCCACTTTGCCTCCCCAACACCTCCCCAACACCTCCCCAACACTCCCCCAACCCCTCCCCCCCAACACCTCCCCCAAACACCTCCCCCCCAACACCTCCCCCAACACCTCCCCCAACACCTCCCCCAACACCTCCCCAACACCTCCCCCAACACCTCCCCCAACACCTCCCCCCAACACCTCCCCCCAACACCTCCCCCCCAGCTTGCACCTCCCCCCCCAGCACCTCCCCCCCCAACACCTCCCCCCCAACACCTCCCCAACACCTCCCCAACACCTCCCCAACACCTCCCCCCAACACCTCCTCCCCAACACCTCCCCCCCCCAACACCTCCTCTCCTTGCCTCTCCCCCCTAACCCTCCTCCTTGCCTCCACCCTCTGCTTCCCTCACCTCCCCAACAGCTTCCCCTCATCTCCTAGTCACCCCCCACTTTCTCCCCTAAACACCTTCCCCTTACCTACCCCTCACCTCTCCCCGTCACCTCCCTCACCCCTTCCCTCACCCCTCAGATTAAAGCTTTACCCAGAGCTCGCAAATTGCTTCAGTGACCCTTGATGATGGCATTAGGGTTTTAGTTGAACAGTAAAGGTGCTACGATTTCCTCTTCTAAAGAACATTTGAGTTTAATCTAAGTTTTAAAAGAATGGTTCAGTTTCAGTGGTTCATTTCAGTGGTTTATTTCAGTGGTTCAGTTCAGTGGTTCATTTCAGTGGTTCATTTCAGTGGTTCATTTCAGTGGTTCATTTCAGTGGTTCATTTCAGTGGTTCATTTCAGTGGTTTAGTTCAGTGGTTCATTTCAGTGGTTCATTTCAGTGGTTTAGTTCAGTGGTTCATTTCAGTGGTTCATTTCAGTGGTTCATTTCAGTGGTTCATTTCAGTGGTTTAGTTCAGTGGTTCATTTCAGTGGTTCATTTCAGTGCTTCAGGTAGTTGAATAAAATGACACACTTGGAGCTCAATTCAGGTTAGGTGAGATCAGCTGAGGTTAAGTTAAGTTTGGCAAGGTGAGATTAGGTTAGTTTTGGGTTAATTGGTGATGCTATAATTTAATTTCCTCTCTATTGAAATTGGCGGACCCACCTGTGTAGGGGCCAGGTATACCTTCACAACCACTACCACCACACTCCACCACTACCACACACTACCATCACCACTACCACACACCACCACACTCCACCAATACCACACACCACCATCACACCTTACATGAGAGAATCCAACTTGATCACGCGACTTAAACAGCGATAAGCAGACACACCACCACAGGCAATTTCCTGTTCGGGATATTACCAGTGACTTGGCCACGTTGCTACATACATCCTTCCTCTTACTGCCCCCTGTCACACTGTCTCATGTTCACTGTACTGTATATACCTCTCTCTCTCTCTCTCTCTCTCTCTCTCTCTCTCTCGTGTTAAGTTTCCGCCAAACCTAGAAATATCTCAACTCTTAAAACCGGTTAGGTAGAGCAGCAGATGTCACGAGCCAGGGGTGTGTGTGTGTGTGTGTGTTTGTGCCACCACCTGCCTGTGTCAGCTGGTGATGGGATTTGCCACCTACAGCAACGCCATCTGTCACGGGCATCCTACCTTGAACAACCAGCTACCTCCCTCCCCCCTCCTCTCTCTCTCTCTCTCTCTCTCTCTCTCTCTCTCTCTCTCTCTCTCTCTCTCTTCTAGAATCTGTGCTTCAGTAACAAAAAATATTTAAAGTGTGTTCTATATTAAATGAATAATCTATCTTCGGGTTGTGTAGACTTATTTTCTTCACGAGAAGAGAGAGAAATAAATATTCATATCATATCTCATACAAAATATTCAGACATCTACCATTAATATTCCCCTCAAGTTCTACTTTTATAATATAACTCTGAACACTACACGATATACCGACCCTTAGCCTTCTCTTGGTCATACAATATTACTCTTGACTTTTTATAATATATTTCCCAGTATATCTATATTACTCTTATTATTGTGTAAAGGGGGACAATGCTATACTTTACACACACACACACACACACACACACACACACACACACACACACACACACACACACATACACACACACACACACACACATCTTGAATATAATAAGGCTCAGTGTTCCAGCAGGTGTATTGTATTAGTTCACTTTTATTTACTTGATGTTGGGAGCTGTTTCGAAATGACTGTTGCCTCGTGTGTGTGTGTGTGTGTGTGTGTGTGTGCAATATTCAGAGGAAATCAATAGAGACTTCCAAAAGACAATGTGTGTGTGAGTGGTGGTGTTGTGGTGTTGTGATAGTTTTCGGGTGGTTATTGTGATGGTGTTTGTGGTGGTGATAGTGGTAGAGTGGTATAGTGGTGTTGTAGTGGTGTTGTGTGTGTGTCAGTTGTGTGTCGCATTATCAATATTGAAGGTATCTGTAACATCACACCTCACCTTTTTTTTTTTGCTTATTAAAAGAACCATTGACGTAGACGATCACGACCATAAAGTACTACTACTACTACTACTACTACTCTCTCTCTCTCTCTCTCTCTCTCTCTCTCTCTCTCTCTCTCTTAAATGGAAACTTCAATTACCAGTAAATTATTAAGAGTAAAAACAGGGAAATTTTATATACACAGAAGGGTCACAGTCACCTTAACACATTTCATAACAGGTGTAGTGTCCAATACTGATTAATGTTACAATACAGTCATTACAATCCGCTTTTAACTCGAGTGAAACAGCAACGATAGCTGCAGGGATATTAACGCTAGGTAGATGGATATTAACGAGAGCTAGATGGATGATAACGATAGCTAGATGGATATTAGCGCTAGCTAGATGGATATTTACGATAGCTAGATGGATAATTACGATAGCTAGATGGATATGTGTGTTCAAGTGATCCCCCAAAGAACTGACGTATAATGAAAGCCTTCACACATTCCTCCTCGTCTCGTCACTGGATTTATCTGAATAATAAATCACCTGATGACCGAGACCATCGTTGACCATCTTCCTTCGGGCCCACACAGGTGACTCATGCCCAGGTGAGATGATGAGTTATTCAGTGTCTCACCTGCGCTCTCTACCACTACTAACTGTCTTCACTCCCTCCCTCCCTCCCTCCCTCCCTCCCTCCCTCCATTCCTTCCCTTCCTCCATTCCTTCCCTTCCTCCATTCCTTCCCTTCCTCCATTCCTTCCCTTCCTCCATTCCTTCCCTTCCTCCATTCCTTCCCTTCCTCCATTCCTTCCCTTCCTAATTACCTTCCTCCTAATTCCCTCCCACCATTGCTCACCTTCTCCCTCCCTCCCTCCTTCCCTCCCTGTGAGAGAAGTATTTTTGTTCTCGGATTTTCTTTCTTCTTCACTTCTATGTTATTTCTTTTGTCGTAGAAAAATGAATTTGTTTTTGTTTTGTCGTGGAAGATAATTGTCTCTCTCTCTCTCTCTCTCTCTCTCTCTCTCTCTCTCTCTCTCTCTCTCTCTCTCTCTCTACAGGTGTTAAAGCATAAGAGTTATTATATTGTTAGATGGTCAAGGAGAATATGTGGATCGATGACACAGTTGGCGGAGGATATTTATTTATGTGTTGGGGCGAGAGTTTGAGTACACTGAATGATCTGTCTCTCTGTCTCTCTGTCTGTCTGTCTCTGTCTGTCTGTCTGTCTGTCTCTCTGTCTGTCTGTCTCTGTCTGTCTGTCTGTCTGTCCCACACGGCCGTGAAGAAGGATAAGGTGTTATATCCTAACTCGACTGACACTTCAAAAAAAATTATTCTTTTTTTTTCTGGTCTGTGTGTGGCCTTGTTCCTCCGCCCTGACCTTGAGGAGAGAGACTGGACAACTGCTGGGACGACTAAGATTAGAAAACAAAAATCAAACAACAAACAAATAAAAAAACAAACAAAAAACATTAATTCCTGATGAGAAAAAAAAGTTTGTTGAATTGGAACACGTGTCTGACCTGGTGTGTGTGTGTGTGTGTGTGTGTGTGTGTGTGTGTGGGCGTTATTGAAGGGGGTAACTGGGGGGGTATGTTTAGTGGGGGGGGGTGTTTATATCACGCGTTTATTTTACACCCTTCGTGATATATATATTCCCGTTACATTTATACTCCTGCGTGATATATGTACCCCCTCAAGATTATTTTAAATGACTAGGATATTAATAGCTCCGTGATATTTATACCCCGGGGATAATTGAAGTTTGAACCTCCGTGATATTGATACCCCATTATATTTATACCCGGCATAATTATACCTCTGTTATATCTATACCTCAGTGATATTTATACACCTCCATGATATATGTACCTCCGTGTTATTTGTACCTCCGTGTTATTTGTACCTCCGTGTTATTTGTACCTCCGTGATATTTGTATTTCTGGGACATTTTTACAACTTATCATATATACACCTGTGTATTTATGTCCGTAACGTCATAAACCCATCCTTACCACCATTCCCTGCAACCACCACCCACCACAACCACCCACTACTACCACCCACACCACCACACCACCCTAACAACCACCCCCGCCTTCACCACCCCCGCCACCCACACCCATAATTGATGCCTTTGTCCTTGAAACAAAGTGGTGTATCGTGTT
>NW_024741913.1:260000-265000 GCF_018991925.1 Homarus americanus | reverse complement strand
GAGAGAGAGAGAGAGAGAGAGAGCTGTAGCTGTCAGCCTCTGGTAAAAACATCAGAAGTAAAACTCAATTTTCAGTCTTGTGTTGAAAATCTTTTTGAAAATTTCTTGGGGAGTTCCTTGTTTCGGCCTCACAGAAGATAATGGAAATCATTCATAATAAATTGGGGTGATTTTATCTCTGACTGTATATAAGTACTCTTCTCCCCACCTCCCCCCTCCCTCTCCCCCTCCCTCCCTTCCCCTCACCCTCCCTTCCCCCCCTTCCTCCCCCCCTTCCTCCCTTCCTTCCCCTCCGCCTCTGACAGGACGACAAACACTAACCTAACCTAACAGTATATGAACACAGTGACACATTAGTCTTAATAATTACGTTTAAATAGTCTTTGGGTTTTGAGAGACATATATCAATTATTAAGTTAAAACACACACACACACACACACACACACACCTGACTGAGAGGAGGCGGCGGATTGAAGCCAGTTGTATCGTCAGCCACACAATGAGCCTCTGAAATCCTCTGTGATGGCTTATGGCTGTTCACACGTACACTGTAGGGAGGCACGATAGTGTTTCCTTAGTGGCCTGGAAGGTAATGTTGGCGCTATTGTTTTGTAAGGTTTCGTCTGTGTGTGTTTGTATGTCTGTGTCTGCTGCTTAACTTCATTAATCTCTCTCTCTCTCTTTCTCTCTCTCTCTCTCTCTCTCTCTCTCTCTCTCTGTCTCTCTCTTTGCTAGTCTGTTATCATTCAGTCAATCACTCAGAAAAAACAACAAAGAAATTCAACCACACACACACACACACACACACTGGCTCCATCATCTATACTCTTACTAAAAATAGTCGGGTAATTTAGTGTATATAAATAGCATGGGAGGGGCGAGACGTGAAGCCGGTCTTGACCCACTTGTGTGTATACGGCTTTTTGGGGTATATTTAACGGCTTTCAGGGTTAGTTCAGGCCAGGTCAGGTTAGGATAAGTTAGGTCACAGAGGTCAAGGTCAATAACTCATATCATCATAATGTGGTGTAATTAATGTTGGTGAAATAACGCGGATTAGAACAGTGAAGAACTGTTATTATTATTGTTATTGTTGTTGTTTTATACTATTGTGTTTGTTGTTCTTGTTCTTTAGCTGCGAGCCTCTTTGTGTGAAGTCCAGCGTGTGTACACAGTCACAGCGTGTGTACACGGTCACAGCGTGTGTACACAGTCACAGCGTGTGTACACAGTCATAGCGTGGCCAATATTAATGTACATGGCAGTGGAGTCTGTTTGTGTGTACAGTACATACTTATGGGATCAAAGCACAGCGTTTATAGTACACACTATAGCTGTGACGTCATCTTAGCTGTCTTGACACAGCTTTTACGTCATCTTAGCTGTCTTGACACAGCTTTTACGTCATCTTAGCTGTGTTTACATAGCGTTGACGTCATCTTAGCTGTGTTTACATAGCTCTGAAGTCATCTTAGCTTTGCTTACATAGCTGTGAACTCAACTCATCTTTGTTTACATCGCTGTGACGTCATCTTAGCTTTGTTTACATTGCTCTGACTTCATCTTCGCTTTATTTACAAACCTCTGACGTCACCTTAGCTTCGTTGGCATAGCTGTGACGTCATCTTAGCTTCGGGTGTACATGGCTGTCAACTCGTGTTAATGCCTCTGACACATGGGATGACGCCTGCATGATCCTGTTTGACGTCACCCCGGCTTATTGTGTTTACCCCAGTGACGTCACCTGTCATGGAGTCTCTGGTTTAGTCAAGCGAGCAACTTTTGTGTGATTGTGGTAATATTCTGTGTATAATTATCTTGGGGCGTTGTTATTGCCAATTTGCAGTTTATTAGTTGACTTAGGTATTATAAGATTAATATATATAATGGAGAAGAGGCAAATTGGCTATATAGATGGTCTTTTGCTTCCCAGGATGAACAAAGAGGGGCTAGGATGAGGTTGTGTTTGGTAGTATCTAACCTAACCTAACCTAACCTAACCTAACCGAACGTCATCTACCCAAAACTAACCTAAGACAAAACTCAACCTAACCAAACCAATTATCTGCGCGAATGTTTAGTGTCACATCCTGTCAGATTTCATGGAACAATTATTTTCTTTCTTTTTTCACCCACTCAAGGGCTCTCGACTCTTCCACAAGTACACTTTTTTTAGTTCATTTTATTTTACTTTTTATTGTGATTTTTTCCTAATTACGTATTGATATGAATGAAGCATTATTAATTAAGGGGGTTGACGTGAGGGCGAGTCTAATTAGTACTCTGATTGGTACTCTGAGTGGCTTGATTGGTACTCGAGGCTAACACAGTGCCACCGAGTACTGGGAAGGTTGTAAGCTTTTATTTTCTTTAAGATCGTGAGGAGAAGAATAATAATACAGGGTGTTGCATAAGTTACTTGTCTTCCTACCCCTCAAGAACAATTTTAACACCCTGTCTTTCTAGGCGACTTGAGGCATTGTGATCCGTCGTTCGCTAAAAAATAAAAGTTTAGCTTTTTTTTAGCTTTTTTTAGCCTTGTATTTCTAGCTGCTCTGTTAAAAGCTTTTGAATTCTCATTTTCAGTCACGTATCATATTCCTGTCAGTCAATTTTTCTATTTTTATTTTATTTTTATTGTTTTTTTATATAGGTCAAAGGTCGAGTGATGAAAACATAGCCAACAATCATGTCACCTTAACTATTACTAATATTACTACTACTACTACTATTTCTCTTCCTCATCCTCCTCCCCTTCCTTTTTCTCTTCCTCCTCCTCCTCCTCCTCCTCTTCTCAGCTGTATCATGGTGTAAACACATCATCACCACTCTCACCATCACCACCATCACCACTCTCACCATCACCACTATCACCACTCACCATCACCACTCACCATCACCACTCTCACCATCACCACTCTCACCATCACCACTCTCACCATCACCATCACCACTCTCACCATCACCACTCTCACCATCACCACTATCACCATCATCATCACCATCGACACATAAGGTACACTTTAACCCATCCAAGTACCATTCTGACATCACAGTTACATGTACCCACAGCGAACACTCCCTAAGACCCATAATGGATCACTCATCACAATGTTTGGTTAGGTTAGGTTGGGTTAGATTAGGTTAGGTTAGTGATACGAGGGAAGTGTGTGTGTGGGGGTTGGGTTAGTGGATATTGGTACTCGTCTCCCGTCCTAAGGGTCACTGGTTCGCTCCCCTGGGGTATACATTCAGTTAACCCTACCATCCACACTATTACTTTCTTGTGTTGTGAAGGTTTATGATGGTGTAGTTAACTTGTTTATTTTGACGTTACGTGTTGTGTTGTGTCGTGTCGTGTCGTGTCTACCCTCGTGTTGTGTCGTGTTATGTCGTGTTATATCTACCCTTCATTCCCAACAGTTGGACTCTGATTGGATGACGCCCAACACAAGGGCCTGACCTCCATAGTGTGGTGGCCATGTTACCATCAGCCCCTGGCGTCTAGGGCTCGTACACGGGGATAATGCTCACTCTAACTCACAACCTGGTAACACACACACTCTCTCTCTCTCTCTCTCTCTCTCTCTCTCTCTCTCTCTCTTCCAGCCTCCAAACATCTTACTTTCCTTCCTACCACTCCACTCCACTCCACCCTTTTCGCCAGCCTGACATTGCCTCCTTCCGCCCCCCACCTCCCAACTCTTCTTCACGGATTCTTCTCTCCCACCCTTCCTCCTCACCACTTCCCACTAACGCACTTGACCCCATCCTTCCTCAACACACACACACACACACACATTCCCTTCCCTCCCTTCCAAGCAAAACGATACTTTACGAGGGGGGATGGGGAGGAGGAGGGGGTTAGGCCGGGAGGGAGGGGGATAATGAGTTAGTTTGGGGTGGTAATTGTCACTTGAGACGAGGGTGAGCGTGGAGTGGGCGGTGGAGTGGGCGGTCTTGGGTCAATCTACCGTGAGTGTCCATTGCTGTTAATGACTGCTGCTGTTACCCTCCCCCCCCCATCCACTACCCCCTCATCCCTCCTCCACCCCTCACCCCTCCTCCACCCCTCCACCCCGCACCCCCTCCTCCACCCCCTCACCCCCTCCTCCACCCTCACCCCCTCCTCCACCCCCCACCCCCTCCTCCTCCACCCTCACCCTCCTCCACCCCTCCCCCACTCCCATCCACTACTCCCCCACCTCCTCCACCCCTCATCCCCCCTCCACCCTTCACCCTCCACCCCACCCCTCTCCACCACCCCTCTCATCGCTACTTCTTCTCTTCCGTCTCCTGCTTCCTCTTTCCTCCCTCCTCTCCCCTCCTCCTCCTTCCTCCCTCCCTCCTCCTCCTCCCCTCCCTCCACCTCACCTTTGTCTGGAGCGGCACAGTGCGGTACAGGATGTTGTCCTCACAGTGCGGTACAGGTGAGTGTGTTGTCCTCACAGTGCGGTACAGGTGAGTGTGTTGTCCTCACAGTGCGGTACAGGTGGAGTGTGTTGTCCTCACAGTGCGGTACAGGTGAGTGTGTTGTCCTCACAGTGCGGTACAGGTGAGTGTGTTGTCCTCAGTGCGGGTACAGGTGAGTGTGTTGTCCTCACCTGTCGTTTTTGTTTACTTCCTCTTGAAAGAAAACGTGGATGACGTCACTAGCCAGGTGTTGTTGTTGTCGCTCTTCTTGGCTTTGTTTTTTATTGTCTTTTTGTGTGTGTGTGTGTGTGTGTGTGTGTGTGTGTGTGTGTGTGTGTGTGTGTGTGTGTGTGACAATAAAACACAATCAGTCCTTACTTCTTCCAAGACTACTTCCTCCTCCTCTCACTCTCCCTTCTCTCCCTCACTCTCCTCACTTCCCACTCTCCTCACTCTCCCTTCTCTCTCCCCACCTCCTGGGGCTTGAATTTAATACTTTGTCTTTCTTTTTCTTTCTGTAGACTGATGTTCTTCTCTCTTCTCTCTCTCTCTCTCTCTCTCTCTTCTCTCTCTTCTTCTCTCGCTG